>NC_060184.1:59970447-60042947 GCF_021184085.1 Oncorhynchus gorbuscha
TTACTGCATGATTCCATATGTGTTATTTCATAGTTTTGATGTCTTTACTATTATTCTACAATGTAGAAAATAGTCCAAATAAAGAAAAACCCTTGAATGAGTAGATGTGTCCAAACTTTTGACTGGTACTGTATGTCTACTGTGCTTCCCTTTGACACTATAATGAGCATACGAATCCAAATGTCTCATACAATGTGGACCACCACCAACCATTACATGACAGGGTGCTACACGAAATTGAGGCATCAGTGATTTACTAGTAGCCTCTCTCATCCCAGACTAGGCCAGTCCCTGATCAAAGGTATTGACGAGGCTCCTATATGAAACACCAGCAACCATAGAGGTGAGTATTGATCCATACAGTCGGATCCAGGACCCAGCAGTGGCACATAGAGTACATAGAGCTCTGGGTCTCAGAGTAGGTGCTGATATATGATCAGTTTAGCATTTTAGATCATAATGAATAAGATTACATGGACAAGCACGGACCTGAACCCTGATCAGCACTCCTACTCTGAGACACTTTGTGGCTACGGGGCCTTGGCCTATAGAAATCCAGGTAATTGTGATTGACTGAGGGACAGGGAGAGTCGATGAGTGATTACTTTCTGAGACCCAACATCTGCTCCGTGGCAGGCAGAGAGGAGATCGCTGTGATAACATTTCATCTTGTAAAGGGTTGCACAACCAATTCTATTACAGTGCCTTGCGAAAGTATTCGGGCCCCTTGAACTTTGCGACCTTTTGCCACATTTCAGGCTTCAAACATAAACATATAAAACTGTATTTTTTTGTGAAGAATCAACAACAAGTGGGACACAATCATGAAGTGGAACGACATTTATTGGATATTTCAAACTTTTTTAACAAATCAAAAACTGAAAATTTTAATTGATTAAAAGAATAAACCAAACAAGCTAATTGGAATTTCTTTATTAGCATATCAGATTTTTTTATTATGAGAAATATTTTGGATATTCATATATTTGTCTTTGCTCCATGATTACAGTATGTTTACTTTGTAAAGAGTATAAGACATAGCAATGGTCTGTGATTTATCTTGGAAATATATTAGACAATACAGTCGAAGCTCCAAGGACAACTAATTACAAAGTCAATGAAGGAACTGGTGCATGTATCAGCAATTCAAACATTGTATCATGAAATTGTTAGGTTATATTACAAAGATCAAATTAATTCCTTAAGTAAAGTCAATATCAAGACTCTACTGGGTAAAACGCTTTGAGGCACTGTATGACCTCCTCTCAATGCTCTATCACTGGGCTATAGTGTATCCAACTACATATTCTATTTTATTGCTATATATTAAATCTGTTTAAAGAATGATTCTCTTCTTCAAGGTCACCATGTGCCTTTAGGCTTCTGTTTAGACACACAGATATGTACTTGAGAGGAAGAACAAAAGTATGTGTGTGTGTGTGTGTGTGTGTGTGTGTGTGTGTGTGTGTGTGTGTGTGTGTGTGTGTGTGTGTGTGTGTGTGTGTGTGTGTGTGTGTGTGTGTGTGTGTGTGTGTGTGTGTGTGTGTGTGTGTGTGTGTGTGTGTGTGTGTGTTCATGCATGGGCGTGCTCTCTCTCTCTCTGTGTGTGTGTGTGTGTGTGTGTGTGTGTGTGTGTGTGTGTGTGTGTGTGTGTGTGTGTGTGTGTGTGTGTGTGTGTGTGTGTGTGTGTGTGTGTGTGTGTGTGTGTGTGTGTGTGTGTGTGTGTGGTAAGGTGTCTCTTTTCTTTGTGTTCTGAACAGGGAACAGAGGGGGGAGAGCAGTGAACTGAGCTGAGAGGGCCCAGATGGACCCAGGGCCTGGGGCTAAGACACCACCCAGGTGGCCTAGGATAAAGCCTGTCGTGGAGGAGCCGAGGAAGGGGTCTGGGGCTGAGCCTTAGAGCCCCTCACCTGCTGAGCTGAGAGCCAGGAAATGAGCTTCTGATTTGGGCAGAGATCTGATGGGCCTGACCAGAGTGTCAGGAAACCACATGATGGACAGAAGGGAGAGAGGAACAAAAAGATGGAGAGTAAGTTGATGATGACAGTTCCCTGTAGAGATGAAACTTCTGAAAAGTGTCTGGAAGAGAGATGACACTTCATCCCACATCGCTTGATGGTTTTCAGGGCAGGTTATGGATCCTGTCACACACACAGGCTGTGTGTGTGTGTGTGTGTGTGTGTGTGTGTGTGTGTGTGTGTGTGTGTGTGTGTGTGTGTGTGTGTGTGTGTGTGTGTGTGTGTGTGTGTGTGTGTGTGTGTGTGTGTGTGTGTGTGTGTGTGTGTGTGTGTGTGTGTGTGTGTGTGTGTGTTTAAGTGGGAAGACAGACAACTCCCTGAACACGTTTCTACCCCTCTAGGCTCTACCCTTCACCAACCAGTAAATACCATCTATTATTGATTAGACTTATGTTCACTGCTATTAGTAGGCCTATCTCAGATTTTCTAAAGAACCGTAGACATTCAGTTGGCTTCAGTGGCATGTCTTTGAACTCCTAATGTTCTTTACACCAGCCAAATTAATTTCAGAATGAGATCAAACAATCAATCAAATGTATTTATAAAGCCCCTTTTACATACAGTAAGTTGTTGTCAAATGTGCCTTCCAGTAATAAGATGACCCAGCCTGATCCCAAAGAGTAAGCAGTGGTAATTCAGATGGAACTGTTGAAAGGCATTTGCCTTAAAAAAGGCATCTGTTTAATTCCTTCGGCTGCCCAGAGAACAGGCTACTCCTGCGAATTTCACTGGTGAATGGAGAATGGTGCTTTTTAATTAAGTTTGATTAAAGCTGAATCAATGTTTTCAAGACCACATGGATAGTATTGTACATAACAGAACCAAATATAATAGCATAGTATATATAACATTATAAACTGGGTGGTTCGAGCCCTGAATGCTGATTGGCTGACAGCTGTGGTATATCAGACTGTATACCACGGGTATGATAGAAATGTATTTTTACTGCTCTAATTACGTTGGTAACTCGTTTATAATAGCAATAAGGCACCTTGGGTGTTTGTGGTATTTGGCCAATATACCAAAGCTAAGGGCTGTGTCCAGTCACTCTGCATCGCTTCGTGCATAAGAACAGACCTTAGCCGTGGTATATTGACCATATACCACACCTCCTCGGGCCTTATTGCTTAATTGCTGCAATTCGCAAAACACCACCGCATTTCTGATGAGATTTTAGGATGATTGTTTGACTGGTTGCATTTTTTTCTCATGCGGCCAAAACTCAACAGCGTGCGCCACTCAGTGGTGGATGCTGAGTGACCCAATTGTCATACTTGAGTAAAAGTAAAGATACCTTACTAGAAAATGACTCAAGTAAAAGTGAAAGTTACCCAGTAAAATACTACTTGAGTAAAAGTCTAAAACTATTTGGTTTTAAATGTACTTAAGTATCAAAAGTAAAAGTAATTTAAAATTCCTTATATTAAGCAAACCAGACAGCACAATTTTCCTGTTTTTAAATGTATGGAAAGCCAGGGGCACACTCCAACACTCAGACATAATTTACAAACAAAGCATTTGTGTTTAGTGAGTCTGCCAGATAAGAGGCAGTAGGGATGACCAGGGATTCTTATCTTGATAAGTCTGTGACTTGGACCATTTTCTGTCCTGCTAAGCACTTAAAATGTAATGAGTACTTTTGGGTGTAAGGGAAAATGTATGGAGTAAAATGTACATTATCTTCTTTAGGAATGTAGTGGAGTAAAAGTAAAAGTTTTCATAAATAGAAATAGTAAAGTACAGATACCCCAAAAAACTACTTAAATAGTACTTTAATAGTATTTTTATTGAGTACTTTACACCACTGGCATCACTAGGCAAAATATGTGCTTTGATTGAAACAAAGCACAGGTATCCGGGAAAAAAATATATAATTAAGACTTGACAGTGAGAAATGTGAAGGGAGGGTTACCACAAAAATGTGTGCATAATGTCGAGGTAAAGAAACAAGCACACAGAACACAGATTTTTTGCTCTGGGGAAGAGGCTTCCAGGGGGCTGAAGGGGGCTGTTACCTTCAGAACCACAGCTTCTGCCTTTTATAAATTACAATATGTACCATGAAACGAAATGCTATGTAGCCTAGGGGAGGCCAAGAACATCACATCCCATCCCAGTACATTCAACAGCTACAGCTTCTGTCAGGCTTCAATCACCCATTTCAAAGACATATGGAAGACCTTGTTGTGCTTTCACAGCCTAGTTCAAAGACACTGTTTCCTCTCTGTACACTCCTACTGCACAGTTTACCCCCTAACAAGCACTGACACCTCCAACAACCAGCAGAACAACCACCATGGGTATAATGATTGAGAAAAAATGCTTTGTGTCAGCACGGGGCACACAGACTCTAATCTGGCTGCTTGTGATGATGTGTGTGTGTGTGTGTGTAGTCTGCTTGTAAGACTAGTGTCCCGATCCCACATCCTACAGATTCATGCTTATTTCTAGTTTCTAGTTTCTACCCTTTGATGGAAGACATTTATCATCTAGAGAGGGTGGTGCACTCACTCTCTTGCTGCTCTAACTAGGGAGTTCCACTTCCTGCACTGCATTAACCATTCAAACAGGGTATTTGCCCAGCGTGCTTTATTGTAGTTTGCAGATGTATCACTACCCCTGAACAGGCAGTTAACCCACTGTTCCTAGGCCGTCATTGAAAATAAGAATTTGTTCTTAACTGACTTGCCTAGTTAAATAAAGGTAAAATAAAGAAAGAAAAATGGAAAGAAAATACATTTAAATGTGTCCTGTTATACAAAATGTATTCCAAAAAGATTGACATGTTTTTCCAAATGTATATCAGGCATTAATATTTTCAAATCAAATCAAATCAAATTGTATTGGTCACATACATGTTAATGCAAGTGTAGCGAAATGCTTGTGCTTCTAGTTCCGACAGTGCAGTAATATCTAACAAGTAATCTAACAATTACCCAACAACTATCTAATACACACAAATCTAAAGGGGTGAATGAGAATATGTACATATAAATAAATCAAATCAAATCCCAAATCAAATTTTATTTGTCACATACACATGGTTAGCAGATGTTAATGCGAGTGTAGCGAAATGCTTGTGCTTCTAGTTCCGACAATGCAGTAATAACCAACAAGTTATATAACTAACAATTCCAAAACTACTGTCTTATACACAGTGTAAGGGGATAAAGAATATGTACATAAAGATATATGAATGAGTGATGGTACAGAGCAGCATAGGCAAGATACAGTAGATGGTATTGAGTACAGTATATACATATGAGATGAGTATGTAAACAAAGTGGCATAGTTAAAATGGCTAGTGATAGGTGTATTACATAAGGATGCAGTAGATGATATAGAGTACAGTATATACGTATACATATGAGATGAATAATGTAGGGTATGTAAACATGATATTAGGTAGCATTGTTTAAAGTGGCTAGTGATATATTTTACATCATTTCCCATCAATGCCCATTATTAAAGTGGCTGGAGTTGGCAGCAGCCACTCAATGTTAGTGGTGGCTGTTTAACAGTCTGATGGCCTTGAGATAGAAGCTGTTTTTCAGTCTCTCGGTCCCAGCTTTGATGCACCTGTACTGACCTCGCCTTCTGGATGATAGCGGGGTGAACAGGCAGTGGCTCGGGTGGTTGTTGTCCTTGATGATCTTTATGGCCTTCCTGTAACATCGGGTGGTGTAGGTGTCCTGGAGGGCAGGTAGTTTGCCCCCGGTGATGCGTTGTGCAGACCTCACTACCCTCTGGAGAGCCTTATGGTTGTGGGCGGAGCAGTTGCCGTACCAGGCGGTGATACAGCCCGCCAGGATGCTCTCGATTGTGCATCTGTAGAAGTTTGTGAGTGCTTTTGGTGACAAGCCAAATTTCTTCAGCCTCCTGAGGTTGAAGAGGCGCTGCTGCGCCTTCTTCACGATGCTGTCTGTGTGAGTGGACCAATTCAGTTTGTCTGTGATGTGTATGCCGAGGAACTTAAAACTTACTACCCTCTCCACTACTGTTCCATCGATGTGGATAGGGGGGTGTTCCCTCTGCTGTTTCCTGAAGTCCACAATCATCTCCTTAGTTTTGTTGACGTTGAGTGTGAGGTTATTTTCCTGACACCACACTCCGAGGGCCCTCACCTCCTCCCTGTAGGCCGTCTCGTCGTTGTTGGTAATCAAGCCTACCACTGTTGTGTCATCCGCAAACTTTGATTGAGTTGGATGCGTGCGTGGCCACGCAGTCGTGGGTGAACAGGGAGTACAGGAGAGGGCTCAGAACGCACCCTTGTGGGGCCCCAGTGTTGAGGATCAGCGGGGTGGAGATGTTGTTGCCTACACTCACCACCTGGGGGCGGCCCGTCAGGAAGTACAGTACCCAGTTGCACAGGGCAGGGTCGAGACCCAGGGTCTCGAGCTTGATGATGAGCTTGGAGGGTACTATGGTGTCAATATATAGATGACCGATGACAGAGCAGCATAGGTGCAGTAGATGGAATAAAATACAATATATACACTACCGTTCAAAAGTTTGGGGTCACTTAAAAAAGTCCTTGTTTTTGAAAGAAAAGCACATTTTTTTGTCCATTCAAATAACATCAAATTGATCAGAAAAACAGTGTACACATAGTTCATGATGTAAAGCACTATTGTAGCTGGAAACGGCAGATTTTTAATGGAATATCTACATAGGCGTACATCAACAGCCATCACTCGTGTGTTCCAATGGCAAGTTGTGTTAGGTAATCCAAGTTTATAATTTTAAAAGGCTAATTGATAGTTAGAAAACCCTTTTGCAATTATGTTAGCACAGCTGAAAACTGTTGTTCTGATTAAAGAAGCAATACAACTGGCCTTCTTTAGACTAGTTGAGTATCTGGAGCATCAGCATTTGTGGGTTCGATTACAGGCTCAAAATGTCCGGAAACAAATAACTTTCTTCTGAAACTCATCAGTCTATTCTTGTTCTGAGAAATTAAGGCTATTCCATGCGAGAAATTGCCAAGGAACTGAAAATCTCGTACAACACTGTGTACTACTCCCTTACAGAATAGCGTGAACTGGCTCTAACCAGAATAGAAAGAAGAGTGGGATGCCCCGGTGCACAACTTAGCAAGAGGACAAGTACATTAGAGTGTCTAGTTTGAGAAACAGACACCTCACAAGTCCTCAACTGGCAGCTTCATAAAATAGTACCCGCAAAACACCAGTCTCATCGTCAACAGTGAAGAGTTGACTCCGGGATTCTGGCCTTCTGTTTCTCAAACAGCTAGCTGGTAATGTGTTGCATTCACATGCTGTCAATTGAGCAACCCTCCAAGTCAGAATTACAAGAGGGAAACTCTGAGAAAATGTAGTTGCCCGAGTTGCTGAGTTGTGACTTTTCACCACTGATCTTTTACCTTTTCAACCAAAAGATGGCAACAGGTCCATTTTTGACAACTACAGCATGGGTGATGAAGCTTGTATTACCATATTCTCAATGTTAAGCAAGCTAGCTAACTATATTATTATAAACAACTTTATTTATTATAAGCAATGTTGGGGCGGCAGGGTAGCCTGTTGGGACGGCAGGGTAGCCTAGTGGTAAGGGCGTTGGACTAGCAACCGGAAGGTTGAAAGTTCAAATCGCCAAGCTGACAAGGTACAAATGTTCTGCCCCTGAACAGGCAGTTAACCCACTGTTCCTAGGCCGTCATTGAAAATAAGATTTTTTTCTTAACTGACTTGCCTAGTTAAATAAAGGTAAAATAAAATAAAAAAATTATAAGCAATGTTAGCCAGCTTATAAAGCTAAAATCTTAGTGGTTGAAGAATTGTTACAACCAAAAAGTACATTAATGAAACAAAGCTGTATTTCCGACATCACAACTAGGAAATAGGAAGCTCCGATGAGCATGTGAACGCAGCAATAGTCAAAGTGAAAACATCATTGATTTTGTCTCGAGGTTGGACAGCGGACACTACTGGGGTGTTTACATGTTATCGGAGTTATCGGAAGGTCATAGTTCCGACTGGGAAGTTTCACTTGAACGACACTCCAAGTCGGAATTACAAGTGGGAAATGTTATGACCGAGTTGTGAAGTTTCACCACTGACCTTTAACCTTTTAAACCAAACGATGACAACAAATCTGTTTTTGACAATTAAAACTTAGCTGTCAATATGAATAATGTAGCTAGTTTGACCATATTGTCAATGTTAATCAAGCTAGCTAACTTTATTCTTAGCGATGTATGCTAGCTTATCAAGCTACCTAATATATTTCTCGTTGAATAATCGTTCTGACTTCAAAAGCACTTGAACACAATCATGTTGGATTTATAACTTCCCACTTCATAGTTTCCCACTTCCCACGACCATGTGGAATCCCCATAATGCTACCTGGCTAGCTAGGTAAAAGTAGAGCCATTTAATGCACTCTATGGTAAACTAAGGTGACCAGATGTCCCTGATTTTGGTGGCCTGTCGCTGGCTAGAGCTGTCTGCGATAATGTCATGTTGTGCAATGCCATGGCTCAAGCATGAACTCCACATCACTGCTGAGTTTCTCTCGCTTTTCATGATTCACTCGATAGGCATGTTGTTTGATTGGGGCGGAGTCACCAATGTCGATGTCATGCTCTAGTGAGTCTGAGTTGGCACATCTGAGGATAAACCCTGATATTCTAAAAGTAGTGCAACGATATCAACTTTTTCCTCCGGAGGTAGGTGTGCCACAAAGACATCAAGGTTTTTTAAATCTCTGAGTTACTCAGCCGCCTCACAGACACAGGGTGTGTTGGGCTTTCCTCATTCTCTTGAGGAAGATTATAGTCAAAGGTGACAGCAGAGGCCACAGGAAGAACATCACTACCGGTTCCACCGACTTCTCCGCCCGTTCATAGTGGGTGAAGTATGGTTTCAACATGACACAGCCAGGTTTTCTTTTCAGCGCTCCGGTGTGGCTATGATGTAAGGGCCTGAAAAACAAGCTTGTGACCCCAGAACAGGCAACAAAACCAGTATGTGTGTCACCCACATCGAAAGTGCGGCTTTGGGCTTGTTGATTGTACCAAACATTCATTTGCGCCTTCTTCAGATTCTCACTGGCAAACTGACAGGCACCGTGCAATCTGTATCGAAAAGCTCTAACAAATGTGTTTAAGGTGTCGCCCTGCAACAACTTCTCTCTCAGCAAACTCAAAGGAACTCTGGCATGATGTTCAAACACAAGCTCATTCGAACTAAATTCATTCCAGCTGACTACCTCATGAAGCTTGTTGAGAGAATGCCAAGAGTGGGCAATGTTGTCATCAAGGCAAAGGATGGCTACTTTGAAGAATCTTAAATATAAAATATAGTTTTTTGGTTACTACATGATTCCATACGTGTTATTTCATGGTTTTGATGTCTTCGCTATTATTCTACAATGTAGAAAATGGTTTAAAAGTAACAACAACCCTGGAATGAGGTGTATCCAAACTTTTGACTGGTACTTTACCTTACTGTGCCTTTAGGCATACAAATAAAGCTTCTTAGTTGTTCATATGATACAAAGGATATTCATAAGATGTGTATTCAAATGTCCAAGATCAGATGTTCGCACAGGAGGCTTCTTTCCGCCATGTATGGAAATGGCACTCTATGGGCCCTGGCCAAGAAATGGCACCCTATGGGCCCTGGTCAGGAAATGGCACCCTTTGGGCCCTGGTCAGGAAATGGCACCCTTTGGGCCCTGGTCAGGAAATGGCACCCTTTGGGCCCTGGTCAGGAAATGGCACCCTTTGGGCCCTGGTCAGGAAATGGCACCCGTTGGGCCCTGGTCAGGAAATGGCACTCTATAGACCCTGGTCAAAAGTAGTGCACTATAGAGAGTACATGGTGCCACTTGGATTGCACACCATGACCCTCATGAGAGGGTATAAAATATAGACAGTAATATTTGTAATATAATATTCAGATCATTGTTCTCTAGCTTGTTGTGCGCTCACACACTGAGCCACCTCTCAACCTTACAGAAGGAGTGACATCCCATCTCAAGCAGAACTTCAGCTGAGTCATCGGAAACAGTATGCCGTGATTGGAAAGCCATGTTGGTGAGTGGGTGGGTCAGAATCGGCAGAGGAGTGTGTGTGGGGATTAATAAATATGCATAATCAATTCCTGACCTTAATTTTGAACTAGAATAGGAAAGAACACATGTTATTCTGGTCTTGCAGCTATCCTCTCAGAAGCAACTTACTACACGTTTCTGTCAAAATAAAACTGAGTGAACAGTCAGGCCGCTTACTGTATTGAAAATTGATTATTTTTCAACTGCAGACAGTATGCATCGCTGTCAGTCAGTGAGTAAGCCAAAGCAACGTAAGCTATAAAAGTCCTAAACAAAAAGCTTTTTATCGATTCCTGTAATGAGAGAAAATAAACGCTTGCAAATGGTCTGCCTGAATTATCTGCCCAGTCGAATGGTCCCCCAAACAATCAGCTCAGATATAAGTGTAGGTTAAATGTGGTTAACTGCTTCAATGACACCTCATCCATTATTTGTTCACTTTATACATGAGCAGGGTGATGGGTAGGCACGGAAATGAACAGCCTTAGCTGCTTGCATTAAAACATCTGCCTTACAAATAAAACAGTATTGGACTCAGGGATGTTTCTGTCACGAAGAGATCAATAAGCAATGTGTTTGGTGTGCTGGACCATAGACACACTGCCATGTTCCATCTCATGCGTTCCGCATTGTGTTTGTCAAAGAAACACGAGTTCGCAAAAAACAGGTTATCGCTTCAGTGTGTGTGTGTTTCCTTCCAATGCAATTATGCAGAGAGGATATACTGTAGCTACAGTACATGGTCAACATAACTACATGTTGAAAGTAAAGATACATTTATTTTACATTTATAACAGACACACCACTGGAGGAACACAATGCAGCTGAATGTGGACTCAACATACAGTAGAACTACAGTAGGTGATACTCACCCCAACGTTGTAGCCCTGGTTATTAAACACATAACATAATGATATTAATTATTTGCCAAGATTACACTGCAGTATTACATTTGCTACGTTGATGTCAGAAGTGGGATGATGCCCAATGGGTGCCATTCTACTACTTCTGACCACAACGTAGCAAATATTATATGCATAGTGGGGAAACAAATACAAACAGAAAGCATTTAAATGGACCCTGCTTACCAATATTATGAGATATCCCAAAGCGTTGAATTTGACAGTTAGGCCTATTGACCTGATATAGCACTTCTAGTCCAGCACTGCAACAAATGAGCATCCTGAAATGCTTTACATATTGTACCAGAGGAAAAAGGAGACTGGCTAACCTATTTAAAACCCATTGGGTTGGTGCCTCCCGAGTGGCACAGCGGTCTAAGGAACTGCAATGCTTGAGGCATCTCTACAGATTCAGGTTTGATCCCGGTCTGTGTCACTGCTGGCTGTGACCAGGTGACCAATGAGGAGACACACAATTGGCCCAGCGTCGCCCGGGTTAGGGGAGGGTTTGGCTCGCCGGGATGTTCTTGTCCCAATGTGCTCTAGCAATTCCTATGGCAGGCCGGGCACATGCACGCTGACACGGTCGCCAGTTGTACTGTGTTTTCTCCAACCCATTGGTGCGGCTGGCTTCCGGGTTAAGCAACCAGTGTGTCAAGAAGCAATGCGGCTTGGCAGACTCATGTTTTGGAGGACGCATGGCTCTCGACCTTCGCCTCTCCCGAGTCCGTACGGGAGATGGGACAAGACTGTAACTACCAATTGGATATCAGGAAATTGGGGAGTAAAAGGAACTATATATCACACCCTCTCCTCCACCCTCACCCCTCCCCTAGTCAAGTATCAACCCTGCACTAGTTGAGTGTCACACCCTCTCCTCCACCCTCACCCCTCCCCTAGTCAAGTATCAACCCTGCACTAGTTGAGTGTCACACCTTGTCCTCACTCCTCACCCCTCCCCTAGTCAAATATCAACCCTGCACTAGTTGAGTGTCACACCTTGTCCTCACTCCTCACCCCTCCCCTAGTCAAATATCAATCCTGCATTAATCAAGAGGCACCTTCTCCTCAACCCTCCAAATTTACAAAGAAATGGTTCATTTACCAAAAAAAACGACTTATTGCAATGGCTATCTCTGTCTCTGGACTTAACCCCATTGAAAACCTGTGATTTGAATTAAAGAAGGCAGTCCATAAGTGCAGATAAAGGATATCAAGGATCTAGAAAGATTCTGTATGGAGGAATGGTCTAACATCACTCCCAAAGTGTTCTCCAACCACATAAAACATTTAATAAATAAGTGTCGAACAGGTGATCCAATCATTTTGAGCCCTAACTTTTAGAGAATGTTTGTTACTACTTGTGAAACAAAATCTTTCTCTGAGTAAGTTTATTTGTGTATGGCTTAATATAGCTAAGTAAAGTATTTGTCATATTTTTTATAGTCTTTTTTGGTCATTTTTATCAAGGGATCCAATTATTCCGGACCCCGCAAGCAAGCTCCTTGCATTTGTAGATACCAGCCATGGAAGGGGGTGAAAAGACTGCATCTACAGCTGTCAGGAAAGGGAGACAGGATAGGACAGGTCATTTTGTGGGAGGACTTTATGTAAAGATTATCCAGTTGTCTCTAATAAGGACAACTATTAGGACAGAGAGATAATAGCGACATCATTTTCAGTGCTGTCAAATGTTTCTCTAATGTAGCCTGTTGCTTTGTGATGTTTTGTGTCCTCAGATACAGTGAGCCATAAAAGCCTGTCCACAGACGAAAAGGTCCAAATGAGTGTCCCAAGGTAATATTTGTATTTATTTAACTAGGCAAGTCAGTTAAGAACAAATTCTTATTTACAATGACACCCTAGGAACAGTGGGTTAACTACCTAGTTCAGGGGCAGAACAACATATTCTTTACCTTGTTTAGCTCAGGGATTTGATCTAGCAACCTTTCGGTTACTGGCCCAGCACTCTAACCACTAGGATACGGATTATATGTTTACCTATGTTATCAAATGTTGTATACAGTTAAAAGTCACACACAATGTATAGCCCTATCACAATTGGAGCAGGCCAACCCTGCTGCTGGAGGTTTGTAGGCTTCTGTTCAAGCCCTGCACTAACTCACCTGATTCAACATATCAAACCTAATGAGTTGACAATCAAGTGTGCTATTACTGGGCTGGAATAGAAGTCTGCTCACCCAGTAGATCAGGTATAAGTGGAGCAAGGTTGACCAATGCAGGAGTGCTTTTTTTATGTTCACCTGGAATGATGCTTTAGTATTGATAGACTACTTGTTACTACTCAATTGGCTTCTGTATTGTTCTTTGGACTAAGATGTCCAACCTATACAAACAAGTTATCTTATTTGTACATTTTGAAATGTTATGGGGGAAAAAAGTGTTGATTCTTTGAAGTGAAGTGTTTAAACTTGTTTTAATTGTTGAATCACAGATCACAATCCTGCAATGAAGAGGGGAAGGGGATCTGTCCCTAATTTGTCTGTGTTTCTAAAATGAGCATTGCCTTTTTGTCCAGTTATAAGCTCTCCAATCTGTTTTATCAGAACATCAGCCATGTGTACCCATTTTGCAGCTTGTCACATGGCATGCATCGCCAACGCAGCCATAGGCTTACAGGATGTTGGCATTACTGGCCTTATGGGCATGTGCAAGGCACCCCTTATCATTGTCAATTTAAAATGATACAGGGAGAAAATATTTTTGAGGCTAACCATACCAGATTTATTTCTGGTAATCATGTGGTCCTAGAAGTACCACAGGTTTTTTGACTGAGACTATGGTCCTGTGGTAACTGAAACAATGAAAATGAGTTTAAACCAATAAAACCTATTGACATACAGTACTGTCATTAAAAATACTATAGAAAAAAAAGATGACTGTTAATTAAAAATTAATTGTAATAACAAAGGAATTATATTTATAAAGCACATGTAGTCAACACTCCATCTGGAGAGCTACTGGATGTGCAGGCTTTTGATAAAGCCCTGAAACACTCCTGAGTCTGCTTACCAAGGTCCTTGTGGGCAGCTAAGTTTTAGAATGTGTTGTGTTAGAATGTTGCTGGAACAAAAACCTGCACACCTAGTAGCTCTCCTGGAGGATGGTTGGCCACCCTTGATATAAAACATTGCAACATTACAACCAATACGACAACAGATAATCGAGTAGTAACAACTAGGCTATTATTACTAAAGCATCATTTCAGGTGAAATAGAAATCCATACCAGCGTTTGCCAACCTTGATACACTGATCCCTGATCTACTGGGTGAGCAGACTTCCATTCCAGCCCAGCTATGCCACACTTGATTATCTAGTGTTCTATTTGATACGTTGAATCGGGTGTGTGAGTGCTGGGCTGGAACAGAAGCCTACACACCCAACAGACCACCGGGAGCAGGGTTTGGCCTGCCCAGTTGTAATGGGGTTGTACTTTGTCTGTAACTTTTAACTGTATACAACATTTGCTAACATAGGGACACATATAACCCATGGTATACAGGATATACCCTCAGCCTGAAGAGATATTCATTGGGACCACTTCATCTGCAGATAGGCCTTCACAGCTCTCCATATCTGAGAACAGAGAACATCACATAGAAGCAGGCTTCATTATTTAAAAAAAATAGACAGCACTAAATATTATGTTGCTATTATCCCTCTGTTCTATTAGTTTTCCTTACTAGGGACTGAAACTGGATAATCTTTTCATAATGTCCTCCCACAAAAGGATGGAAGCAAAAGTCATTCCGCTACCTAAGAATAGTAAAGCCCCCTTTACTGGCTCAAATAGCCGACCAACCAGCCTGTTACCGACCCTTAGAAGTTTTAGAAAAAATGGTGTTTCACCAGATACAATGCTATTTTACAGTAAACAAAATGACAACAGAATTTCGGCATGCTTATAGGGAAGGACATTCAACAAGCACAACACTTACACAAATGACTGATGATTGGCTGAGAGAAATTGATGACAAAAATATTGTGGGAGCTGTTTTGTTAGACTTCAGTGCTGTTTTTGATATTATTGATCATAGTCTGCTGCTGGAAAAACATATATGTTATGGCTTTACACCCCCTGCTATATTGTGGATAAAGAGTTACCTGACTAACAGAACACAGAGGGCATTCTTTAATGGAAGCCTTGCCAAAATAATCCAGGTAAAATCAGGAATTCTCCAGAGCAGATGTCTAGGCCCCTTACGTTTTCAATCTTCAATAACTGACCAGGTCACACCCTGATCTGTTTCAGGTTTCCACCAGGTGTTTCCCCCATTATCCCCTGTGATATTTATATCTGCCCTTTCTGATTTTCTGTTGCCAGTTCATCTTGTTATGTCAGGTCTTACCAGCATTTTCCCCATTTCTCCCGTTCTCAAGTTTTGTTTTCTAGTCTTCCCGGTTTTGACCTTTCTGCCCGGTTTTTGACCCTGAGTCCGCATGCCACTTTGTCCCTGATTGACTTTGCCTTGGATTACGAACCTTTGCCTGCCCTTGACCTGCCCTTTGACCGCTCCTTTGTATAATAAATATTCTGAGAATCATACTATCCGCCTCCTGTGTCTGCATCTGGGAGATATCCTGAGTTGTGATGCTAACATGCCTTTGAGTATAGCCAGTGTGTCTATGTATGTGGATGACTCAACACTATACACGTCAGCTATTACTGCGACTGAAATGACTGCAACACTTAAGAGGTGCAGTTAGTTTCAGAATGGGTGGCAAGGAATAAGTTAGTCCTAAATATTTCAAAAACTAAAAGCACTGTATTTGGGACAAGTCATTTAAATAACACTAATAATGTGGAAATTGAGCACGCTGGTGTGACTAAACTCCTTGGAGTACCCCTGGATTGTAAACTGTCATGGTCAAAACATATTGATTCAATAGTAGCTAAGATTATGTCCATAATAAAGCGCTGCTCTACCTTCATAACAGCACTATCACCCCCCCCCCTTTAAGATTTAGATGCACTATTGTAAAGTGACTGTTCCACTGGATGTCATAAGGTGAATGCACCAATTTGTAAGTCGCTCTGGATAAGAGCGTCTGCTAAATGACTTAAATGTAAATGCACTATCAACAAGCCTGGTCCTACGAGTTTTAGTTTTGTCACACCTGGACTACTGTGCAGTCGTGTGGTCAGGTGCCACAAAGACGGACTCAGGAAAATTGCAATTGGCTCAGAACGAGGCAGCATAGAAAGCAAGCAATAATAATATGCATGTCAATCTGTTCTGGCTCAAAGTGGAGGAGAGATTGAATTCATCAGTACTTGTATTTGTGAGAGGTATTGACATGTTGAAAGCACCGAGCTGTCTGTTTAAACGACTAGCACCCATCTTAAACTCCCATGGAGAGGGGGCATGTCTTTTGGCGCCGGAGGGGATGGCTGACGTTTTATGTGCTCCTAACCAACTGTGGTATTTTGTTACTTTTTTGCGTTGTTTGTAACTTATTTTTTTACTTATTTTGTAAATAATGTTGCTGCTAACTTCCATTATGACCGAAAATAACTTCTGGACATCAGAACATTGATTACTCATCTCGAACTGGAAGAATAATTAGCTAGTGTAGGCTAATGCGATAAGCATGAGGTTGTAAGTATCAAGAAAATGAGAATATAAAAATGCAAATGAATTACTTAAAAATCATACAATGTGATTTTCTGGATTTTTGTTTTAGATTCCGTCTCTCACAGTTGAAGTGTATCTATGATAAAAAGTACAGACCTCTACATGCTTTGTAAGTAGGAGAACCTGCAAAATTGGCAGTGTATCAAATACTTGTTCTCCCACTGTACATCAAGTAAGCTAGCTAATAGGAAGTTATATCTAGCTAATGATATTTGATTCACTTAGCTATGGAGTAAAGTTATCTAGCAAGCATCTTATACACAGTGGTCTACTAAGTGTAGGTAGCTAGTTAATGTATTTACATGAATAGGTTCTCCCACGGCCTCAGTTTTTTGGGGTCCTTAGAAAAATTAAATAATCTGCTTTTAGCTTGTATTTCGTCCAATTGTGAATAAAAGAGTGCAAGGGTGAGGGGTGAGCAGAACTGTGGCCTGACTAGAACTTTGGTGATAAGTGACCAATGCAAGGGTGAGGTTTGAAGAGGAGGGGTTGACTTTGACTAGTCTCTATTGTGTTGATATTTGATTAAGGGAGGCTTGAGGAGGAAGAGTGACACTTGATTTGTGCAGGATTGAGACATGACAAGGGGAAGGGACGTTTGAGAAGGAGGAATGAGAGTTCCTAATATGTATTCCGTACTACAACTTCCGCACGCTGCACGAGGTGGAACTTCGAAAGTAGGCAAAAATTGCTTCTCCAATATAAATCCCCGATCACACTCAATGTGAAATCATGGTGAAATTGGCTTATGCCGCGTTCAAAACACCTTGGAACTCGGAAAACTCTGACTTCAGTACATTCAAGACATCTGGGAACCGTTTTGAAAGTTCTACCAACTCGGAATTCGAACTCGGGCCTCATTCTAAAGGTCGACTTTCTGACCTGAAGATCACTGAAGTCATGATTTTCAAGTTCCTGGTTGTCTTGAACACAACATAGTTAAACTCACGTCGTAGTCTCGCGACAACAAATCAAAGGCAGATATACAATGTTTTTTAAAGGAAATTAAAACGTTCAAGTAATAACATGTTCAACTACTTAAGACATTGGCTCGAATCTAAGTTGTGTCTTTAGATTTCTAGAAAACTAATAACCAAGGAAGATTGTTAACTTCTCTCATTGACTTCTCAAAAAACGGCCTAGTCAATTTGGTCTGTTTCGCAAGAGTTCCAATAAGTCTCGCCTCTGGGTTTAGAAACCAGTAGAAACTCCGTGTTCCAAGTTTCGCTTCTGAACTTTTTTTGATTCCTCAATTCCGTATTGTCCTAAACGAAGCAAGAATAACAACAACCAGTCAGTATAATTTCGAAACTAACGTTATCCATATCAAGCTTAGGCTATAAATCGCCAAAAGAAACGCCAATGACTTGGTAACAAATAATTTTGAAAATATAGAATTAAGACAGATACTAGTCAGGTAGGAGATTCCTTGATAACGTTAGCTGCGCTCGGTTGGTCTGCTCCAAACTATTGTGGCGATTGTAAATATTGCATCAAGAAATCAAACAGGTCACTGATAGCATACAACATAGTTTGCGTTTCGCACGTCCTTTTTTATTTTGACAACTCACATTTCTTCGAAAGGCGATGTCTAGAATGCTGAGCAAGGATCTTCCAGATATCGAGGTATAAGGCTACTTTATTATTATGCTCTATCAAATACTGCTGTATCGGAAATGTTAATTCGCATTTTTGTTGCTGTGTCACTTATCACATGTTGCATGTATTCGATAACGAAATAAGTGTCATTATTGACCGTATAAATTACATTGTCATGTATTTATAATTCAGGTGCTTTACCAATACAAAGGGCTTGTTTTGGTATGCTTGTTTGAGGAATAGATCTGTATGTTTCCCACTAAAACAGTTGTTGAAAAAAATGGCTTTATCACAGCAACTACCCCATCATACTTGCAAGACAGTCAAACAATACTGCTACGTTAACGTTGAATAATGGTTCATTGATATTTTGTTGTGGCAGAGACTTTCTGATGTTTTTTCACTATGGACAAGAGGGATGCCTTGAAGTTATTGGGGCAAAGTTTATCCTGTGTGGGTGTTGGTTTGTTTTGAGTTAGTGAATGCAGTTTGTTGTTGTGATGTGTTTTGGAAATAATACAGTCTAATAGAATGGAATATAATGAAATGGGATATAATATTCACATAGACCTTATTGTTTTGCAAAGCAAACCAATGGCATATCATCTGTTGCTTTCTTGAGTCAAACCCAGGCAATGGATGTCTATTGCTGTATTGTTGGCTTTATGCTGCACCTGGTATTGAATCAAAACTAAATTATTTATCACGTTTCCATTATACATGCCCATTTTTCTTCCATTTTATGAAATCCATCACTACTGTGTATGGAATTACTTAATCAATGAAATGATTTACTTTATAATAAATACAATAACCACAAACACGCTTGCATATACGAGGAAGGGATCAGTCTAGGAAGTCCTATTTTACCAGGAGTATTTCTTATTCATTATGGACTGAATGTACAGTCTATTGCGATAATACCATCCACAAGTGTTCTGTTCTGCTAACTAACACACCAGAGAGATCATGTGGACATCACATGGTCATTTCACTGTTCACTTCTGCCTGTTCCAGTGGAATGTGCAGGCTATAGGCCAGGGTCAACTTATCACTTCCTGAGACATTGGAGAAAACTTGCTGTTGTCTAATCTGTTGCTGTGTGTGTTGGGACTTGCTTCTCTACAAGTGTAAACAAACATTACTTTGCAGCATGTAGTACATAATAATGTTTATGAATGACCTATGCTCCCAAAAGAGCAATTCATTTAAGCAAATAAGTCATGGCATACCCAATCTCACATGTTTAAGCATAATAATTGTAGCGTCTACAATTTGACCAAAAGGACAATAAAGGGTATTTTGATGATTGAGAAATCTAATGGCTTTAACTACTTGGCTAGTAGATCATTGAAAATGTGTTAACCATTAGCAAATGAAATGCATCTGAACTGCAAAGGTTTTATCCCTGAGTGAGCTCGGATGAATGTTTTGCTCTTGAGACTGAGAGCCAATAAGTCAATGGGGTTTCATGCTGAGGGAGGAGAGGGCCCCAAGAGGTGGGGGTTATCCTGGAACACTAAACACTGTACATTTCTTGGAAGAGTTTCACATTGCAACTGGCTCTGTCTTTCCACATGTTATTTTTCCCAGGCTAGTGAGTGATTGGTGTGTTAGATCAATTTCATACAACAAGACGACAATGAACTATCAATGACTTTGTGGTTTTAATAGCCTCCACATCTATTAAACTGTTAACTTTGTCTCTAAGAACAAGTTAAGTAAAAATGTGGGTCTGGTTCAGCCAGTATTATTGGGCGGCAGGTAGCCTAGTGGTTAGAGCATTGGGCCAGTAACCGAAAGGTTGCTAGATCGAATCCCAGAGCTGACAAGGTAAAAATCCCCCTGAACAAGGCAGTTAAACCACTGTTCCTAGACTGTCATTGTAAGTAAGAATGTGTTGACTTGCCTAGTTAAATAAAAAAATATTCTAATGAGCTCTGCCCCAAAAACAGGAGCAAATTTGGTTGGACCGGACCAAATCTTTACCAATCGTAGATATCTGTTTCACAAGTTTGGACATCACAGTACATTAACAGCACAGCAAAGTACTGTAGAGGAGTTTAGTACAGCACTGTTAGGTTCTGAACTCACAGATTAAAAACTCACAGGTTAGAAAATGCTCAAACCAAGTTCATTCACTCACTGGGTTATACATCTGCAGAGACATGATTACATATACCCTCTTACCAGGCGGATTCAACTCCTTGCACAACCAGCCAAGGCATCTCTGTTGCTAAACCTCTCACTGGTGTAGTCCTGCCTGACGCTAGAACCTTCGTGGGCGTGGAAGTCTATGTGTGTAGGACTGTCATAGGACTGTTCCTTCTCACTTCATATGACCTGACCTCGGGATGAATTCCTCACCCCTCTGTAGCTGTCCTAACTGGTCAGTGACACAAACCAGACTGTTACCCTTTGCCTCCCTCTTTAGGAGCCATGATATTTACAGTGACAATAACATGTTTAACAGAATGTAAACTTATTGCACTCCCCCTTGTCTCACTCAGTAACTTTCTATACACCTAGTTCTCATCCACCCTCCATTGACTCCAACACATACATTCCTTATACATGTAAAGTCATCAATAAGTTCTGGTATGGTAACATGAATATGTATATTTCAAGCTAGAATCCAACAGTACAGTAAAGAAAAGTATAGTAGAATAATGTAAAATCGCCAACCAGAGCCTCTGTGAAGTGAATAGCAAAGCATCTTTCCCAAGAGCCAGTTAAATTTCGACATTATAGTGTTGTTTACCTGAAAATATCTGCTATTATTTAGCTTTTTAGCACACTTTAGTCGCTTGGATCGAGCTGGCTTAAAAAGCCTTGGTTCAACGCTGGACTGAGGGAATCTAATGGAACCTTTTATGAAGGCAGTAGCCACAGTGGAGTGCAGTAAGTCAAACCCTTCATTAGCATCTTTATTCAGGGACTAATGGCAACAGTGACGTGACCTTCTTCCTGCCTCTGCACTTAAAACCATCACTAAACTACTCCTGCCTGCCATTGGAAATGGCTTTTTAAATCTCATTATAATTGCCATCTCTGGTGCAATTAAATACTACATTTTTTTTCTGCTGCTAGCCATCCCGTCCTCCTGTCACATGTCTTATTTTAATATCCACGGACGGCACCCAGGCACTCATATCAGTTAAATGTGTAGCATGTCTTTTGTGTGTGTGCATGTAAATTATTAAAATCTAGCTGGATTTCTATTAGAGTTGATTTAAAAAAAAAAAAAAAACAGAGCTTGTGTTCCTGTATGGCTCAGTCGGTAGTAGATTAACACGGGTAATCGGGATCCCGAGAGTTTCCCGGGAACACGCTTTGTTTACATTTCTCGAAAAAATAAAATGACAAGACCCAGGAAATATTTTTTGTTTTAAATGCCCAAATGTCGCACTAATGTAATTCCACAAAATACTCAACATGCGCAGCAGCAGATTAGCAAAACATATAATGGCACATTATCCAAATAGTTTGTCGCATGGAAGCTTTTAGCCTGCCATATTTACTTCACACAAAGTCGCCATAAATTAAAAGCACACACATAATCGATATTGCTGGACTGTACAACCGTCCCGAATGCAGTTAATAAACCCTACAGGAAGTCCCTACAGATCGCCTACAAAACAACATGTGCCTCTTTGAGCTCTCATTGTGACTCTTCAGAAACTCCCAAATTTAATAGGCCTATGCACAATTCGCATCCCTTTCGCATACATGACGTCTGTGAACAAGTCAGACAGGCATGAGGGAAAATTCTATCTTCTCCTGTCCCACTGAAACCCAACATCCGGACTCCTGTCTTTCATGAAAATTCCTACCTTCATTCTGTAATCCATAGGCTCCATTACCAAAGCAAGTCTCTTGCTTATGCATGTCAAAATACCGCTATAAAATGTTTTTCTTCTCTGCACTGTTTGGTATTGCTGCCCATATGAGAGCTTCGGTAGAGAATGTGAACAACAAACCGTATGAGAGTAGATATGGATCTTTTTTTAAACCGAGTTTATATATTTAAACTATTCCCACTGTTCATTTCCCATTAACCATGAGCTGATCTGCTATCTGTATAATCAACTCGATTTAGGCAAGTGTAGGAGATATTCTGTCATTCGTTGGAGGTTTTCTAGCAGGCTTAGCAACTTTGGACATTTGACTTTGTTGTTTGACTGCTGTTACAAAGTTTGTGCTTTATACTCATTTTATGTGATGTCGGCGCTCCTGTCTGCCCACACTAGACACCGCTCAACTCCATAGTAAATTGTGAAGTTGATTTTAGTCGGTTATGTCGAGATCGCTACTGCTGAAATGCGCTGAATTAATTTAGGAACATGATAACGCTCTGAATTCGTGAATGGCCTGTTTCCCAATTCACATTGTCCTTGGCAATCATAGATAGTTACTTTATCATGACTACATATCAGTTTCATTTGCTCAAATCTTTACATTGTGGCGCAGCCAAGCCGACCTGGTGGCGCAGCACCTCTCTTATTTGGGGAGAACCCTGGCATAGTGACCATATCTTGGTTTTGAATAGCTTTAAATGGGCTTTTTTTGTTGTTGCTATTTCTTGGGACTCTCTGGATAATTATGAATTATTCCCGGTACTGAAACTTGCTAGATTTTCGTGAAACTATGAAACCATAGTCTGTAGAGCATGGCGCTTGCACGGCCAGGGATGTGGGTCAGTTTCCCGGGCCGGGACGGCAGGGTAGCCTAGTGCGGCAGGGTAGCCTAGTGGTTAGAGTGTTGAACTAGTAACCGAAAGCTTGCAAGTTCATATCCCCGAGCTGACAAGGTACAAATATGTCGTTCTGCACCTGAACAGGCAATTAACCCACTGTTCCTAGGCCGTCATTGAAAATAAGAATTTGTTCTTAACTGATTTGCCTAGTAAAATAAAGGTAAAAATATATACTGCTCAAAAAAATAAAGGGAACACTTAATCAACACAATGTAACTCCAAGTCAATCACACTTCTGTGAAATCAAACTGTCCACTTAGGAAGCAACACTGATTGACAATAAATTTCACATGCTGTTGTGCAAATGGAATAGACAACAGGTGGAAATTATAGGCAATTAGCAAGACACCCCCAATAAAGGAGTGGTTCTGCAGGTGGTGACCACAGACCACTTCTCAGTTCCTATGCTTCCTTGCTGATATTTTGGTCACTTTTGAATGCTGGCGGTGCTTTCACTCTAGTGGTAGCATGAGACGGAGTCTACAACCCACACAAGTGGCTCAGGTAGTGCAGCTCATCCAGGATGGCACATCAATGCGAGTTGTGGCAAGAAGTTTTGCTGTGTCTGTCAGCGTAGTGTCCAGAGCATGGAGGCGCTACCAGGAGACAGGCCAGTACATCAGGAAACGTGGAGGAAGCCGTAGCAGTGCAACAACCCAGCAGCAGGACCGCTACCTCCGCCTTTGTGCAAGAAGGAGCAGGAGGAGCACTGCCAGAGCCCTGCAAAATAACCTCCAGCAGGCCGCAAATGTGCATGTGTCTGCTCAAACGGTCAGAAACAGACTCCATGAGGGTGGTATGAGGGCCCGACATCCACAGGTGGGGGTTGTGCTTACAGCCCAACACTGTGCAGGACGTTTGGCATTTGCCAGAGAACACCAAGATTGGCAAATCCGCCACTGGCGCCCTGTGCTCTTCACAGATGAAAGCAGGTTCACCCTGTGCACATGTGACAGTCTGGAGACGCCGTGGAGAACGTTCTGCTGCCTGCAACATCCTCCAGCATGACCGGTTTGGCGGTGGGTCAGTCATGGTGTGGGGTGGCATTTCTTTGGGGGGGCCGCACAGCATGTGCTCGCCAGAGGTAGCCTGACTGCCATTAGGTACTGAGAGACCATATGCTGGTGCGGTTGGCCCTGCGTTCCTCCTAATGCAAGACAATGCTAGACCTCATGTGGCTGGAGTGTGTCAGCAGTTCCTGCAAGAGGAAGGAATTGATGCTATGGTCTGGCCGTTCCCGAGACCTGAATCCAATTGAGCACATCTGGGACATCATGTCTCGCTCCATCCACCAACGCCACGTTGCACCACAGACTGTCCAGGAGTTGGCGGATGCTTTAGTCCAGGTCTGGGAGGAGATCCCTCAGGAGACCATCCGCCACCTCATCAGGAGCATGCCCAGGCGTTGTAGGGAGGTCATACAGGCACGTGGAGGCCACACACACTACTGAGCCTCATTTTGACTTGTTTTAAGGACATTACATCAAGTTGGATCAGCCTGTAGTGTGGTTTTCCACTGTAATTTTGAGTGTGACTCCAAATCCAGACCTCCATGGGTTGATAAATTTGACTTCCAATGATAATTTTTGTGATTTTTGTTGTCCGCACATTCAACTATGTAAATAAAAATGTATTTAATAAGAATATTTCATTCAGATCTAGGATGTGTTATTTTAGTGTTCCCTTTATTTTTTTGAGCAGTGTATATAAAAACAAATGTATGCACGCATGACTGTAAATCTCTTTGGATTAAAGCATCTCAAAATGGCATTTACAGTACATGTCATATTATTATTATAGAAATAGGTATGATTCTTATGGTAGCTGAGCAGACCCTATGTCTTTCCATAAACTGGTTGTCTGACTTGCAAATGATGGGACCAGGCTAGCTGTGAAGTGTTATTGAAATGATTTAGGCTGCCTTGGAAGATCCTCGTATTAGTTGGGTTTTTGTCCGAGTGCTGTGGTTGCTTATGAGTTGCTTACACGGTGTAGGAATTGGACATCTACATTATTTATTGTTTTACATTTAATCCATGACATCCTCAAGGGCCAATTGGGGCCAACAAAGATAACTGGCTCAGATCCTTAAAAATGCTATTTGAGGATGTGTATTGTAAAACTATTATTGAATGAGGCAGTTTCAGTCCCAGTCAAAGAAGCATATTGTGGTGAGATAAACAGCTAGAGGGAGTTTATGTAAGGCGTTTGCTGTGATAATCTTCAACATCTTGCTGAGTGTACTAGGTACGTGGAGGCACTGGTATCATTTCAAACATACACGCCCAGACAAGCACATCTCAGAAGTGACACCCAAACCGGTGGACCGGTAATTGCACTCCTGGCCAGGTTTGCTCAGATTGCGCTTTTAATCAATCAACGAAGCAGAGATGATCCTTGGGCTTGTCAGAGAGAGAGGCAGAGAGAGAGAGAGCCTGAGAACAGCCAGCTGAAACTGTGTCCTCTCCTTTTCCTCCACTGCACAATTTACTGCCACCTCTGTACCCTAGGGGAGGAGAGCAGTCTCACCTGATCACATGTGACCCCACTGTCTGCTGCAATCTCCGTCTGCAAACTCAATCCCCTCTGTGGAGTTCATACCCCCCCACAGACACCAGGCAGGGCTGGCTTGGCTTGGCTTGGCTTGCTTACACACCCAGATAGCATGTGGCATATTGAACTTTTTTTTCTTTCCTTCTCCTCTCCTCATTACCCCTCCCTCCCTCTGCTTCCATCCTTTCCTCAGAGAGCCTCAGATAAGACCTGAGACTAGACTCACTCGGTCATCAAGCCCTGATTTCTTTTACACTTCATTTACCTTCTGCTTCTGTGCTAATTGTTTTCCGAGCCTCAACATGGCCAGGGACACTTTTCAAAGGCCATGTAATGAGCCTTTGGCACATAGTGCCCATTACCAAAATTAAAGCCTGTTACCGTAGCGAGCGCATGGTTTGTTTCAGGCGTCTGTCTGTCTGTCCTGTCTGTCCTGTCTGTCTGTCTCTGTCTGTCGGTCTATCTCTGTCTGTCCTGTCTGTCCTGTCTGTCGGTCTATCTCTGTCTGTCCTGTCTGTCTCACATACACACGTACAAACCTGTCTGTCCCTCACTCCCTCTTTCTCTCTCGCTCTTGCACACACATGCAAACACACACATGAAACACACTAACAACAATCACACGGTAAATGGCAGGAGCCTTTACCAGGGGATGTCTATGCTTTATGAACTATTGTCGTTGGTTGCCTGGTTTGTTTAACTTGGTGCTGCAATGCCGGGAAGTGAGTGCAACTGATCTGTACTCTGGGATTAGTTTCTTTCACTGTTGCTGGCTCCGTCTGTAGGGGCTAGCAGATGGCCTGTGATAGTCTATTTCATCTCTTTTGATTCAGTGTCTTTTAAGTCTGGGAAGAGAATACATGTTGAGTTTGGTGGGAAAGGCTGTTACTCTGATGTCAAGAGAGAATGTAAATGCACTATGTACAGTTGAAGTCGGAAGTTTACATACACCTTAGTCAAATACATTTAAACTCAGTTTTCACAATGCCTGACATTTAATCCTAGTAAAAGTTCCCTGTCTTAGGTCAGTTAGGATCACCACTTTTATTTTAAGAATGTGAAATGTCAGAATAATAGTAGAGTGATTTATTTCAGCTTATTTCTTTCATCACATTCTCAGTGGGTCAGAAGTTTACATACACTCAATTAGTATTCGGTAGCATTGCCTTTCAATTGTTTAGCTTGGGGTTGAGGTCAGGACTTTGTGGCGATCCTCTCCAATATCTTGACTTTGTTGTCCTTAAGCCATTTTGCCACAACTTTGGAAGAATGCTTGGGGTCATTGTCCATTTGGAAGACCCATTTACGACCAAGCGTTAACTTCCTGACTGATGTCTTGAGATGTTCCTTCAATATATCCACATCATTTCCCCCCCTCATGAGGCCATCTATTTTGTGAAGTGCACCAGTCCCTCCTGCAGCAAAGCACCCACACAACATGATGCTAACACCCCAGTACTTCATGCCTGGGATGGTGTTTGTTCTTTGGCTTGCAAACTTCCCCCTTTTTCCCCCAAACACAACAATGGTCATTATGGCCAAACAGTTCTATTTTTGTTTCATTAGACCAGAGGACATTTCTCCACAAAGTACGATCTTTGTCCCCATGTGCATTTGCAAACCGTAGTCTGGCTTTTTTATGGCAGTTTTGGAGATGTGGCTTCTTCCTTGCTGAGCAGCCTTTCAGGTTATGTCAATATAGGACTCGTTTTACTGTGGCTATAGATACTTTTGTACCACTTTTCTCCAGCATCTTCACAAGGTCCTTTGTTGTTGTTCTGGAATTGATTTGCACTTTTCGCACCAAAGTATGTTCATCTCTAGGAGACAGAACCCGTCTCCTTCCTGAGCGGTTTGATGGCTGCGTGGTACCATGGTGTTTGTAATTGAGTACTATTGTTTGTACAGATGAACGTGGTACCTTCAGACGTTTGGAAATTGCTCCCAAGGATGAAACAGACTAAACAGGGAAAAATCAAATTTATTTATATATCCCTTCTTACATCAGCTGATATATCTCAAAGTGCTGTACAGAAACCCAGCCGAAAACCCCAAACAGCAAGCAATGCAGGTGTAGAAGCACGGTGGCTAGGAAAAACTCCCTTGAAAGGCCAAAACCTAGAAAGAAACAGAGAGGAACCATGCTGTGAGGGGTGGCCAATCCTCTTCTGGCTGTGCCGGGTGGAGATTATAACAGAACATGGCCAAGATGTTCAAATGTTCATAAATTACCAGCATGGTCAAATAATAATAATCACAGTAGTTGTCAAGGGTGCAACAGGTCAGCACATTAGGAGTAAATGTCAGTTGGCTTTTCATAGCCGATCATCTCTACCGCTCTTGCTGTCTCTAGAGAGTTGAAAACAGCAGGTCTGGGACAGGTAGCACGTCCGGTGAACGTGTCAGGGTTCCATAGCTGCAGGCAGAACAGTTGAAACTGGAGCAGCAGCACGGCCAGGTGGACTGGGGACAGCAAGGAGTCATCATGCCAAGTAGTCCTGAGGCATGGTCCTAGGCTCAGGTCCTCCGTGTGAGAGAAAGAAATGTATTTATCCGTTATTTTACCAGTTAAGTTGACTGAGAACTTTCTCATTTGCAGCAACGACCTGGGGAATAGTTACAGGGGAGAGGAGGGGGATTAATGAGCCAATTGTAAACTGATGATTATTTGGTGACCGTGATGGTTTGAGGGCCAGATTGGTATTTTGGCCAGGACACCGGGGTTAACACCCATACTCTTTACGATAAGTGCCATGGGATCTTCAATGATCTCAGATAGTCAGGACACCCGGCACCCTACACAGGGCAGTGTCCCGAATCACTGCCCTGGGGCATTGGGATATTTTTTTTAGAACAGAGGCCCCCCAACACCACTTCCAGCAGCATCTGGTCTTCCATCCAGGAACTGACCAAGACCAACCCTGCTTAGCTTCAGAAGCAAGCCAGCAGTGGTATGCAGGGTGGTATGCTGATGGCATAAAAAAAGAGAGAGAAAGAGGGAATTAGAGAGAGCCTACTTAAATTCACACAGGACACCGGATAAGACAGGAGAAGTACTCCAGATATAACAGACTGACCCTAGCCCCCCCGACACATAAACTACTACCGCATAAATACTGGAGGCTGAGACAGGAGGGGTCAGGAGACACTGTGGCCCCATCTGATGATACCCCCGGACAGGGCCAAACAGGAAGGATATAACCCCATCCACTTTGCCAAAGCACAGCCCCCACACCACTAGAGGGATATCTTCAACCACAAACTGACCATCCTAGGACAAGGCCGAGTATAGCCCACAACCCAAGGGGGGGTGCCAAACCAGACAGGAAGATCACGTCAGTGACTCAACCCACTCAAGTGACGCACCCTTCCTAGGGACGGCATGAAAGAGCACGTGACTCAGCTCCTGTAATAGGGTTAGAGGCAGACAATCCCAGTGGAGAGTGGGGAACCGGCAGGCAGAGACAGCAAGGGTGGTTCGTTGCTCCAGAGCCTTTCCGTTCACCTTCACACTCCTGGGCCAGATTAACACTCAATCTCATATGACCCACTGAAGAGAAGAGTCTTCAGTAAAGACTTAAAGGTTGAGACCGAGTCTGCGTCTCTCACATGGGTAGGCAGACCATTCCATAAAAATGGAGCGCTATAGGAGAAAGCCCTGCCTCCAGCTGTTTGCGTAGAAATTCTAGGGACAATTAGGAGGCCTGCGTCTTGTGACCGTAGCGTGGAGCAAGCCCATGTAATGCTTTGTAGGTTAACAGTAAAACCTTGAAATCAGCCCTTGCCTTAACAGGAAGCCCGTGTAGGGAGGCTAGCACTGGAGTAATATGATCAAATGTTTTGGTTCTAGTCAGGATTCTAGCAGCCGTATTTAGCACTAACTGACCGGTCACTGAAGCCTTAACGTCGACAGACAGGACATGAGCTGTGTAACTCCTGAATGTAGGATTTGGTGGATAAAGTGAGTGAGTGGATAAATGTAAAGCTATCTTAACATTTTCGCATGCTAGAGCGAAAACCCAACAACAGTAGACTGATCCCAGATCAGTTTGTGCTATCTTATCAACTCCATCCAACGTTTGTGGCGAACAGCTCAAACATATTTTGGACCAGGCTACAACAGCAGACTTAACTTAAAGGAGAGACACGACACAACCATGTTGGCTGGAAAAAGAAACGGTTGGTGCCCTTGGTGTTCTGCTCTGTTGGGTGACATGAATACATGCATGACTTAGTGAGTGTACATTATGGCACCACACCACCACTGCTCTTATGTCTCCACACAGACTGGCCAGGCTGTGCTGTGTGGGAGGTCACACTGGGATCCCACTGCTTTATCTCTTTGTCTCAAGGAGAAAGCTTTTGTCTTTAACCCCAAGTCTACAGCAAGCAGCTTGTCACCTACTCTCATTATGGGAATGGTATGGATAATCTGTATGTGGCTGTATTGAAATGGCGTGCTGTGTCGTGACCGGGTCGTCCGTGCAAAGGAACGAGAGTTCATGTGTGAGATAATCCTATCCTATCTAAAAGGTACCGTTTTCCCTGCAATACAGACAGTACACAACCATAGCTGAATAGATTAATATTTCTGTTGAACGTGCCATTTTTTTTATTGCACTGTTTCTCCTCGTAAAGGAGAACAAATGATATCCTTGGCCTATATTTAATATTGCTGACCCAAAGGCTGTTGCTCTATCTCTCTAACTGCAGATCAATATGTGGAAATTCCTTTATTGATTCCAGCAGAAGAGTAAGGATTACAAGCTAGCTAGTTACCTTGGAGGTTCCTCGGACAACCTGATGCTGTAACTTGTCACTTTGATCTTAATAGCAAGTCTCGGCGCACATTTTTTTTAAAGTTTTTTTTTTCAGTGGCTGCCACGATTTATCAGCATTTCTCTGTTTCTCTCGTCTATATCATCCTTGAAATCCAACTTCTCCCACATAGTGACCTCTGACATCACCTATTAAGGAAATGACCTCAAACAGCATTTTTGGCAATTAATACAAATACAAAACATTGTTTAAAAAAGCAATCTGTTAATATGGTTTTTGAACACTCATTTGTTTGCAAGCCTGGTAGCCGTACTTTTAGTTTATGGTTGACACCACTTATTGGCCATTAGCCAATCGGGCGATTCTCAACTTTTTCAAAGCACGTGAATGCATCCAACTAGTATTTATGACTTCACAACTGCTAAATTCCCACCTCCTACTTGGAGTTCAAGGATGATAGACCAGTTTCCCACCTGTAATTACCAGTTGGAGCGCCATTCAAATAGATTTTTCCTAGTTGTATGTGTTAAAAATAGAGAATGATAGAGATATCATCGTCATACCTGTATATATCCCATTATGGCGTCTGTGAGTGCACTGGCAGCTTCATTGAGGCCATCTCCATTTTGAAGTAGTCCATTTTTTTCTTCTATTACTTCTATGAGTTGGCAAACAAACTGAAAGTCTGTATACTGCCATCTAGAGTGTGTTGTTTGAACATGTATAATGCCAAGTATGGCAATTTACTGCCACCTACAGTTATGGAATGTTTGCTTACAAGTATAATTCATTGACACCACTCTATGGTGGTAAATTCCCACTTCCCTCTAGGTTACGAACACAGAATTATTAGCGGGGCAGTTGTGCCTGCCCTTTTCTTTCCTAATCAATAGTTGCTTCATTTTGTGCAATAAATTACTTTGACCTTCATGTTGTTGCTATTTCATACCTCCTAGGACTTGTCATGCAAGATGTATGCCCATGCTGAAGCTCCTGGGTATGCAAAGCAGTGTGTGTGTGTGAGTGAACCCTATTAATTATATTAGTATCAACTCTATTGTTTAATTCAGAAAGTAGGCTTCACCTCCGAGTTACATCTGGAGGCATTAGCTAGCTAGCGCTAGCTCAGTAGCTTCCCTTGTTTTTGTGACCAACTCAACATTCTTTACTCCAATCTCAGCTGACTCCTTCTTGCCTACTCTGTCTCTCTCTCTCCTTCTAGTTTCAAAACTATATGGCTGTAGTCCGGTGAGTCATTTTCAAAAGAAATGAACTCGCACACAGCTATCTGGTGCAGTCAAGTGGCTCAGCATTCCAAAGGTATTCACCTGTTTCTACGTCAAGCTAGGACAATGTTCTATTTCATGTTTTCATGGCCCACGTTCAGCTCAGCAGTATATATAATAAATTACATCTCCAATTTACAATGACATATCAGATTAATACATATATGCACTACTTATGTATACAGTGGGCTACAAAATTACTGGCAATGTACAAACAATAAAAAAATAATTATATAGATAAACTCAAAATACCAAATGTGAGAAATACTGTACTTTATTCATCTTTCAATGGAATCCACCAAAATAATTTATTGATTTCATAAAAAATCAATGTCCTCCAAATCAAGGTTTCACAATTAATGGCACCCTTAAAGATTATTGTAAATAACATCTACCAAAATTAAACCAGGAATGAAATGAGGTAACACGCATGCAATAGCCCTTTGTCATCCAACACCATTATGAAAACAAAAGAACTGGCAGTTCAAAAGAGACAGATGGTCGTAGACCTTCATAAACTGGTAATGGCAACAAGAAGATCCACAAATGATTGAATATACCACTGAGCCCTGGCAGGGCAATTATTAAAACATTCAAAAGATATGGAACAGTTGAAAACCTCATGGGTAGAGGACACAAATGCATTATGCCCCCCAGGATAGGGAGGAAGATGGTGAGAGAAGCAACAAAATCCTCAAGAATCCCTGTGAAAAAATTGCAGGCCTTGGTGGCGTCTTGGGGTCACCAGGTTTCAAAAAGCACCATCAGACGTCACAACCACAGGCTCTTTGGAAGGGTTGCCAGAAGAAAGCCTTTTCTGACCCCAAGACACAGATGAGAGCACTTGGAGTTTGCCAAACGTAATTTAAATTATGACTGGAAGAAGGTGCTCTGGTCAGATGAGACCAAAATTGAACGTTCTGGTCAGATTCAGCATACTAGGAGAGGCACCTCATACCCACGGTGAAATATGGTGGTGGGTCAGTGATGTTTTGGGGCTGTTTTAATTCCAGAGGTCCAGGGGTACTGGTTAAGATTGATGACATAATGAATTCCACAAAGCATCAGGCAATTTTGGCTGACAGTCTGGTTGCCTCTGCCAGAAGGCTGGGACTCGGCCATAGGTGGACTTTCCAACAAGACAATGACCCAAAACATACCTCAAGATCCACACAGAAATGGTTCTGTGACAAAATCAATGTTCTGCCATCTCAGTCGCTAGACCTCAATCCAATCGAAAACCTGTGGGCTGAGTTGAAGAGGGCAGTTGATAAGCACAAACCCAAGAATGTGAAGGATCTTGAAAGTATCTGCATAAAGGAATGGTTCAAAATCCCTCCAAATGTTTTCCTTAACCTTGTCAAACATTACAGGAAAAGACTCCATGTTGTTATCCTTGCCGGAGGTGGTTGCACTAAGTACTAAATGAGGAGTGACGATAATGATGAAATCTTGATTTTGGTGAAATTTATTTTGTATTCATTAAATAATTGTATGATTTTGGTTGGTTCCATTGAAACATTAATGAAGTACAGTATTTGTTGGTATTTTGAGTTTATCTCTATAATTATATTGTTTTTATTTTTTAAAGTATTTGTTGTACATTGCCAGTCAAGGGTGCCAGTAATTTTGGAGCCCGCTGTATATATATTTTTTATGAAACATGGCCTTTTGAAAAGATTTTTAAAGCAGTTTTAGGACGATGAGACTACTATGGTTATCAGAATATAATTTGAGCTAAACCACTATGGTTACCAGAATATAATTTGAGCTAAACTACTATGGTTACCAGAATATAATTTGAGCTAAACTACTATGGTTACCAGAATACAATGTGGACCGTGACTGCTTCCATGCATTGCATAGCACATGGATTGTCCCTGTCTTAGTACATAGTATAGCTAACTAGTATATCCTACACAGTTCTTTGGTGTCTGATACTGTGGCGGGTTAGCGAGTAGCTATTCTGTATGTCCCTCTGCCTCCCTAGGGGTATACTACGGAGCAAGCTAGATCTACTCGGGGTTTTCTAAAGCTAGCTAGCTTCAGTTAGCTTTCCATTCCAGTATAGACTTGATCCGTACTACGACGGTGGATATTGCTCGTCCGCCTGTCGCTAACTCTAGCAGGTTTTTAACTGTGCAAGCATGTCGCACGTGGCTCGTCGAATGCCAAACTCTTCATTGAGACGATGCTAAAACATCAATCCATTGGTAAGCAGGTGCCACATTTTCACCTGTGCCTAAATCAAAATGGAAGACCAGGTTTCTTGCAAATTCAGTTTAGAAGTGCAGTCTTTATTTTGTGCTTATTAATGCACAGACACCTGTTATTACTAAATGTGTAATGTGATAGGTATTTAATAATATAAAAAATATACATCCAAAAACACATTTGAAAAAGTACAATATTTAATCAGTTGTCTTCTTCAAATGAAGAGGATGATGATGCAATCTTTGCAAGATTGAGGGAATAATTTCATTGGTCATCAACTTGCAGCTCAGACACTTCATCCAGGACAAATGTAGTGAGCCCTGAGTTAGCCTAACCCGTAGCTAGTTAGATCTGAAGGATTCGTTGCCATAGCAATTTACCAGGCTAAAATGTGAGCCACATTTGCGGTACCGGTTATCCAAAGTTGAACTTAGAGTTGACCAAAGTTACCTCGCTAACTACATTCATAGTATAGGGCTCATGTCTCATGCCTCGAAGTCTTAGCTTGTGCTTCTCAGGTCCTCACTCAGCCCACCATGTTAATCACTGCTTCCAGTTTGTGAATTGCCCATTCCCTGTGTCCATCATATACCCCCGCCCTCCTTCCTCACCTCCCTCACACCCTGGTTGATTTCCTCTGAGGGCTCGGTCTGCGTTTGCATACCACCGGCCGTTCTGCCTGGCCCGGGCACTTATTGATCTTCCATCTGTTTGGGGCCCAGTGTGATCAGTGTAGAGTGTGAAAGCCAGACACACGCAGGCAGGCCAGGCAGCCTTCTCTTCCTCCCCAGCGGACACATGCGTACTGATGCAGCCAACACTCACAGATGGGCCTTGGTTCCTTGGTTTAGACGAGGCCTTCTGTGCAGAGTGCGTTTAGCGTGGAAGCAGGTCCCCAGTAACTACCCTGCAGTGAGAAAGGTCGCACAAACAGTAGGGGAGGTGTTCTCTTGTATTGTGTAGACACCGGGTGTTTGGGTGACGGCGCATGCGTGCACACATTCTAACACACACTTGACGTGATCATGAGTCTTTTAGGATGTGATCTTAATGGATACAAGTACTGAGCAGCATTGTCAGTTTACTTGAAACAGTAGTGGTACGCTCTGACTGTTTTAGTAGAATGTAGAACCACTGTGAATAAGAGGAGGTGTAAAAACACCTGATATCTTAGGGACTATCTCTGGTGTTTAGGCCTAGTAGGTATTGATCTAAGTGTAGTGTATGGATGAATGCCTAGTCCTCTTGTAAGCGTTATTGATCCCACTGGCCCAGATGTGTAACAGAAAATCCTATAGCAGCATACTAATGGCATCAACTGTGTATTTATTGAGGGATGATACATATGTTAAACCCTGCTGCGGGTCCATTTACAGGGATGCATGTTGTTAACCTAGTTTTTGCTATGGTCAGCTATGGCAATGAGAACTCTCTGCTTTTCTATGGTGCAGGCCAGAGCATCTGGGTTGTGTGCTGTAGGGAAAACTATTTAATACTATTTAAATACTACACTGAACCAGTAAGAACACCCAGTGTTCGTTTGTTGCAGAACATTTTGCTACGGTGTGCCTTACTGAACACTACCCCGCTTCACTCAATCTAGATTTAAACACCATAGGCTGAACCCTGCCTAGTATCCATTTCCCTGTTACTATTCTTCATTTAACCATTTAGCAACCACAGTAGATTAGCCCCTGTCAAACATGGTTAGTGTTTCCTGCAACCCTGCCTGGATCTGACTGCCATGGATCTGTTTCTCTTGTACATTTTCCACTTGAGGAGACCAGGTCAATACAGGGCTGTAAATGGGGTTCTCTGCTGGAGATACAAACACTGAGACAGGTCTATATGCAGTGAGGGAGGGTCTATTTAACATTGAAGACATGGTAATACGATATGTTGTTTTTGTTAATCCTGGTATTTCTTTCTGTCGCTCTGTTTAATACATCATGTTGGAGACCCAAACAGTTTAGGCATGTAAACGTTTCTGGTGATACGAGAGTCACAGTTGTTGAATCTAGTATGTTGTGTTTTAATGTGGAAGCATTTCACAATGTTTCACATTGACCTTATAACTAGAAAAAAAAAACGTAATGTTTAATCGTTTTCTCTCTAATGCATGTTTGGTAGTGCACTGTTTCTGGTCAGTCAGATTCTTGCTAATCTGGTTAGGTTATTGTTCACAAGAACGTTTGTTAATTCATTCTATGGCAGTTTACTCTCCCACCTTTTTGTCCTGCTTCTCCTCTGGGTGTCAAGTACTAATTATGTGTGTTTGTTCCAAATCTTTTGGAACCACTTCAAAGCCAACTGCCATGCGTTCTAAGTTATGGCCGATCTAATGCTTCTAGATCAAAGCAGCTCTGACACGTTGTAGTTGTAAAGGGTGGATATAATAGAAACATAACTATTTTAATAAGATACAGACGGTTAAATCATATCTTTATTGTTATGTTCATGCTGTCAAGACATCATCGTTCCTAACGGATCCCAAGAGACTTGTCTCCGCTGTCAGAATATTTGTACCTTTCGGTCCTTATTGGTTTATACCTGGAGCATGTACCGCTGCCATGTTGCTTTATCTAGACCACACAATGGCAGAAATAGTCCCACAGGCCTCAACAGACAATAAAATAAGAAACGCAGCGGTGTAACTACACTTTATTAGGTGTGAAATGAAAGAATTAATAGGAAGATTTCTGGCGTTGCATAAAGTGTGACATTTCATTTAGCATGACTAACACAGTAGGGAAAGAGACACAGGTTATGTTAGGCCCAGGCCTGGCCTTTTACAATAACACCCCCGTACCTCCATATGAAACAGTCTTCTCCCTTCCACCTACTGTGAAAATATGAAAAGAAAAAGCTTTAATGTCTTGTCACATAGCTTGTGGGACACTAATTGAGGTTGGATGCTGCTACTTTTGTTGAGAAAAGGGTGGGGGGGGGTGATTACATGGTGGATATACACAAAATGCTACTCAGAGATGCACTTTGAATGTTTTATGCTCAGCATTTGCATCAATCGGGGGGGGGGCAATGCTAAAGTGATGTTTGCACCAAGGAAACAGAGGGGGGAAATAATATGTTCTCCAAACCATCTGCACAGTACCTAGAGAAATAGACTCCCAAATCTGCTCCCAAACTCATTTAAACGTTCAGTGGTGGAGAGCTAGCTGCTTGGTCTGGGGGATACACCTGACATAAGACAGCAGAAGCATTTGATAACCAGTCGTCTGAACGTATACCTTCAGATTTTACAAGGCATATTCTTGCCCCCCAAAGCAAACACTGGCTGCCAACACACTCCAATTGATTTATCAATATGTCCCAAGGAAAATATGTAGACCCATACACTGTCGAAAAAAAGGGGAATAAATCCAAAACGGAGGCTTAAATGCAAAAATAAAGGCATTGTATTGTACTTTAATCATGCTATTGTACTATTTACTTGTTTGAATGTATAGATTTCCTCACTAGACCATGTGACATACTGTATACAACCTCAAATAGAAGCCTAGTTTGTGCGTTCACGATTCACTCTGATGATGGCTTGATGCCGAGACATTTGTGTTGTTTTTCACCTTTCACTTTTCTGCACAATCAACATTTTGGGCTTCACAATGTCCCAATAAAACACCTCCATTTTTGCATTTAAACCTCCGTTTCTAGATGTATTTTCTCTTTTTCGAAAGTGTGCGGATCTCCATCTTTTCCAGTATTCCCATTTTAATACTTATGCACCTGGAACAGACATTATTTGGTTTAAAGGACATTTTAAAGAGCACAGACAACCTCCTATCACAGTATGTAGCAACTCTGTAGTTACTGTGAAAACAGTATGCAGTAATCTGAATCCCTAAAGCTGCTTTACATCCTCATATCCACACACGGTCTTTAGAATCCAAGTCCCTGCGGTCCTCCCAGTTTCCCGATCTTTATGAATGATGTTTCATGGATGCGCTATGCTCTACTGTGCACTGCTTAAACTGGAGTGTGTGTTGCATTCATAATGAATACAGTGAAGAGGCTCATGATTGCTGATCAGTGGTAATGCAGGGTGGTGGGGGGGGGGAGTTGATTGTAATGGAAGGTTACATGACTGACGGTTTTGTTGTCACGTGTGAAAATGGTGTTTTGGAAATTTGGTAACAGAATGGCACCAATAGCACAAACTCGGCAGGTAGTCTAGCGTTGAGTGTTGGGCCAGTTAAAGGTCACTGGTTCGAATCCCTGAGCCGTCTAGGTGAGAAATCTGTCAATGTGCCCTTGAGCAAGGCACTTAAATCTAATTGCTCCTGAAAGTCGTTCTGGATAAGAGCATCTGCTAAATGACTCAAATGTAAAACCGTCCTTCTATTACCAGACTTTGCATCTGTACTGTTCTTCAAGGACATTTGTTTTTGTAACGTTTTCTGTGGAAATTGTTAGAAGTAGTCCTTGTGCCTATAGTTATATGGTTTGTTTAACTTTGCTTTTCATTGGTTTTTGTTTGACATACATCTTAAAGTGAAAAATCGAAGTCTCCGCATCACTCTGTTACCGTGGAAATGCCCGTGGGACAACTGCTACCCTGAATGTAGAACAATGAAACCTCCTTACGCAACATATGCAATGCACATTTCTGATTTGTTTTGGGAAACGTACAGGTAAAATAATATATTCTTAGTGAATTAATTGGTATTTATTGCTACTGGAAAAAGGGAATCCCTGAAAAATAGTCATTAGACCATAAGGACTATTTCAACCTCTTAACAGGGATTTTAGCTAACTGTTTTCTAGGATAATCATCTAAACTGTTTTCTAGGAAAACCATCAATTTCCGGCTATGTTTTGTGATACAACTGACATGCATATTTTACTTTTGAGGTATAAATAGTCCCCCCCCCGTTCTGTTTTACTGTAAAGTTGACTTTTTCTCTCACCACCCCCACCTCCCCCCTTCTCCCTCTGTTATCAGAATATCCTGGCCCTGAACCCCCGGGTGAAGAGCCATGCTGATATCTGCTCCACCTCTGCTAAGAAAGTAGAGAAGAAGCACTGGAAAAGAAACCCAGAGAAAGGCTGTGATGTGAGTAGAGCTCCCTAACCCTGAACCCCCCCCCCCCATCACACACATACGAACGCACACCAAACAAGACATATGACTGTCGTAGATGTTGTACTGGTTCCAAATTTAGAGAACCGTGTTTTTCTTGGATCCCCACCTCATCTGACGAGGTTATCTCTGGTAGCTGTTTTTTAACCTTTGCTTGGACTTATGTCAATGTCCACAGCTGTGTCCCGGACACCCTGACAAGATCACACACACACACACGCACACTTCACTGTCACGTCCCTGTCGCACACAAGCAAACACAAAACACACACACAAACACAATTATCTTAGGATTCCAGGCACATGCTGTCAAAGTCTCAGAGAATATCTCCTAAGACCAGCCTCACGGTTTGTTTTTTGGCAGGTGGCTGCAGTCCCTCGTCTGTCCTTGAAGGGAACTGATACGACACTCTGTGTGTGTATGCGTTTGAGAGTGAGTGTACGTGTGCTTGTGACAGTGGTGTGTGTATGCACATGCATGTGCGTGTCTGTGTTCGTGTGTGTGTCTGATGTATACACAAAATAAATTGAAGATGTTTTGTAGGAGAGATTATTCTCTCTCCCTGCTGACTGCTCTGTGCCTAAGTACAACCAGCTAATTCATCACAATAATCAATGGTGATGGATTCTCCACTTTATGTAATGTTGAAAAGCTTAATAGTTAGAACATATGGCGTATATGCGTATATCCAGAACCTATGCACACATTTATGTTCATGGATTGGTGAAGTTCTTTATCTGAAATAACCAAGCATACAGTCTATTGGTCTACTATAATCATGAATAAATATGTGGATGAAGTATTTTAGGTTAATTTGATGAATGTTGTCATATCTTTATCAAAGTAACAAAGCAAGGCGTCAACCATCGAACTGAAAGTGTTTTGGCAACACACAGCATTCTCCCTGATCCCTCTTCCATCGAAACACCCTTCTACTGCTAAACCATTATAGTCCATAGCTGTCTTTTGATTTCTTTTAATGATAGGGTATAGAGCAATCCTATGTAACATATTTATCCGCTTGCGAAGGGCAAGAACGGTGCCCATTTTAATTAAGAAGTTTGTTCAGAACCTGGAGCATCCTTATAAGGGCTCTGGGGGTCAGGACGGATGCGATAGAGGTCACAAACATTATGTGCATCCCAAATGTCACTCTATTCCCTCTAAGTGGTTCCCAAACTTTTTATAATCCCGTACCCCTTCAAACATTCAACCTCCAGCTGTGTACCTCCTCTAGCACCAGGGTCAGCATATTCTCAAATGTTGTTTTTTGCCATCATTGTAAGCCTGCCACACACACTATATTATACATTTATTAAACATAATAATGAGTGTGAGTTTGTCACAACCCAGTTCATGGGAAGTGACAAAGAGCTCTTATAGGACCAGGGCACAAATAATAATATAATAATAATCAATATTTGTGCTCTTAGCCATCTTACATATAAAACCTTATTTGTTAACCTGTTATGGCTGCATCCCTTTGTTCTCAATTTCCGCCTGAAGACATACCCTAATCTAACTGCCTGTAGCTCAGCCCCAGAGGCAAGGATATGCATATTCTTGGTATCATTTGAATGGAAACATTCTGAAGTTTGTGGAAATGTTAATTGAATGTAGGAGAATATAACACAGTAGATCTGTTGAAAGAAAAGAGAAAGAAAGAGCATACGTTTTCTGTTTTTTATTGTTGTAGTATTTACATTTACATTTAAGTCATTTAGCAGACACGCTTATCCAGAGCGACTTACAAATTGGTGCATTCACCTTATGACATCCAGTGGAACAGTCACTTTACAATAGTGCATCTAAATCTTAAAGGGGGGGTTGAGAGGGATTACTTATCCTATCCTAGGTATTCCTTAAAGAGGTGGGGTTTCAGGTGTCTCCGGAAGGTGGTGATTGACTCCGCTGTCCTGGCGTCGTGAGGGAGTTTGTTCCACCATTGGGGGGCCAGAGCAGCGAACAGTTTTGACTGGGCTGAGCGGGAGCTGTACTTCCTCAGTGGTAGGGAGGCGAGCAGGCCAGAGGTGGATGAACGCAGTGCCCTTGTTTGGGTGTAGGGCCTGATCAGAGCCTGGAGGTACTGAGGTGCCGTTCCCCTCACAGCTCCGTAGGCAAGCACCATGGTCTTGTAGCGGATGCGAGCTTCAACTGGAAGCCAGTGGAGAGAACGGAGGAGCGGGGTGACGTGAGAGAACTTGGGAAGGTTGAACACCAGACGGGCTGCGGCGTTCTGGATGAGTTGAAGGGGTTTAATGGCACAGGCAGGGAGCCCAGCCAACAGCGAGTTGCAGTAATCCAGACGGGAGATGACAAGTGCCTGGATGAGGACCTGCGCCGCTTCCTGTGTGAGGCAGGGTCGTACTCTGCGGATGTTGTAGAGCATGAACCTACAGGAACGGGCCACCGCCTTGATGTTGGTTGAGAACGACAGGGTGTTGTCCAGGATCACGCCAAGGTTCTTAGCGCTCTGGGAGGAGGACACAATGGAGTTGTCAACCGTGATGGCGAGATCATGGAACGGGGGTTCAGCTTGAGGTGGTGATCCGTCATCCACACTGATATGTCTGCCAGACATGCAGAGATGCGATTCGCCACCTGGTCATCAGAAGGGGGAAAGGAGAAGATTAATTGTGTGTCGTCTGCATAGCAATGATAGGAGAGACCATGTGAGGTTATGACAGAGCCAAGTGACTTGGTGTATAGCGAGAATAGGAGAGGGCCTAGAACAGAGCCCTGGGGGACACCAGTGGTGAGAGCGCGTGGTGAGGAGACAGATTCTCGCCACGCCACCTGGTAGGAGCGACCTGTCAGGTAGGACGCAATCCAAGCGTGGGCCGCACCGGAGATGCCCAACTCGGAGAGGGTGGAGAGGAGGATCTGATGGTTCACAGTATCGAAGGCAGCCGATAGATCTAGAAGGATGAGAGCAGAGGAGAGAGAGTTAGCTTTAGCAGTGCGGAGCGCCTCCGTGATACAGAGGAGAGCAGTCTCAGTTGAATGACTAGTCTTGAAACCTGACTGATTTGGATCAAGAAGGTCATTCAGAGAGAGATAGCGGGAGAGCTGGCCAAGGACGGCACGTTCAAGAGTTTTGGAGAGAAAAGAAAGAAGGGATACTGGTCTGTAATTGTTGACATCGGAGGGATTGAGTGTAGGTTTTTTCAGAAGGGGTGCAACTCTCGCTCTCTTGAAGACGGAAGGGACGTAGCCAGCGGTCAGGGATGAGTTGATGAGCGGGGTGAGGTAAGGGAGAAGGTCTCCGGAAATGGTCTGGAGAAGAGAGGAGGGGATGGGGTCAAGCGGGCAGGTTGTTGGGCGGCCGGCCGTCACAAGACGCGAGATTTCATCTGGAGAGAGAGGGGAGAAAGAGGTCAGAGCACAGGGTAGGGCAGTGTGAGCAGAACCAGCGGTGTCGTTTGACTTAGCAAACGAGGATCGGATGTCGTCGACCTTCTTTTCAAAATGGTTGACAAAGTCATCTGCAGAGAGGGAGGAGGGGGGAGAGGAGGATTCAGGAGGGAGGAGGATTCAGGAGGGAGGAGAAGGTGGCAAAGAGCTTCCTAGGGTTAGAGGCAGATGCTTGGAATTTAGAGTGGTAGAAAGTGGCTTTAGCAGCAGAGACAGAGGAGGAAAATTTAGAGAGGAGAGAGTGAAAGGATGCCAGGTCCGCAGGGAGGCGAGTTTTCCTCCATTTCCGCTCGGCTGCCCGGAGCCCTGTTCTGTGAGCTCGCAATGAGTCATCGAGCCACGGAGTGGGAGGGGAGGACCGAGCCGGCCTGGAGGATAGGGGACATAGAGAGTCAAAGGATGCAGAGAGGGAGGAGAGGAGGGTTGAGGAGGCAGAATCAGGAGATAGGTTTGAGCAGAGGGAAGAGATGATAGGATGGAAGAGGAGAGAGTAGCGGGGGAGAGAGAGCGAAGGTTGGGACGGCGCGATACCATCCGAGTAGGGGCAGTGTGGGAGGTGTTGGATGAGAGCGAGAGGGAAAAGGATACAAGGTAGTGGTCGGAGACTTGGAGGGGAGTTGCAATGAGGTTAGTGGAAGAACAGCATCTAGTAAAGATGAGGTCGAGCGTATTGCCTGCCTTGTGAGTAGGGGGGGAAGGTGAGAGGGTGAGGTCAAAAGAGGAGAGGAGTGGAAAGAAGGAGGCAGAGAGGAATGAGTCAAAGGTAGACGTAGGGAGGTTAAAGTCGCCCAGAACTGTGAGAGGTGAGCCGTCCTCAGGAAAGGAGCTTATCAAGGCATCAAGCTCATTGATGAACTCTCCGAGGGAACCTGGAGGGCGATAAATGATAAGGATGTTAAGCTTGAAAGGGCTGATAACTGTGACAGCATGGAATTCAAAGGAGGCGATAGACAGATGGGTAAGGGGAGAAAGAGAGAATGACCACTTGGGAGAGATGAGGATCCCGGTGCCACCACCCCGCTGACCAGAAGCTCTCGGGTGTGCGAGAACTCGTGGGCGGACGAAGAGAGAGCAGTAGGAGTAGCAGTGTTGTCTGTGGTGATCCATGTTTCCGTCAGTGCCAAGAAGTCGAGGGACTGGAGGGAGGCATAGGCTGAGATGAACTCTGCCTTGTTGGCCGCAGATCGGCAGTTCCAGAGGCTACCGGAGACCTGGAACTCCACGTGGGTCGTGCGCGCTGGGACCACCAGATTAGGGTGGCCGCGGCCACGCGGTGTGGAGCGTTTGTATGGTCTGTGCAGAGAGGAGAGAACAGGGATAGACAGACACATAGTTGACAGGCTACAGAAGAGGCTACGCTAATGCAAAGGAGATTGGAATGACAAGTGGACTACACGTCTCGAATGTTCAGAAAGTTAAGCTTACGTAGCAAGAATCTTATTGACTAAAATGATTAAAATGATACAGTACTGCTGAAGTAGGCTAGCTGGCAGTGGGTGCGTTGTTGACACTACACTAATCAAGTCGTTCCGTTGAGTGTAATAGTTTCGACAGTGCTGCTATTCGGGGGCTAGCTGGCTAGCTAGCAGTGTTGTTTACGTTACATTGCGTTAAAAGAAGGACAATAGCTGGCTAGCTAACCTAGAAAATCGCTCTAGGCTACACAATTATCTTTGATACAAAGACGGCTATGTAGCTAGCTGTGTAGCTAGCTACGATCAAACAAATCAAACCGTTGTACTGTAATGAGATGAAATGAAAATGTGATACTACTTGTGAATGCGACCGGGTTGTTGAGTTCTATTCAGAAGACGTTGGATAGCTGTTGGCTAGCTAGCAGAGTCTCCTACGTTAAGGACGACAAATAGCTGGCTAGCTAACCTCGGTAAATTAAGATAATCACTCTAAGACTACACACTCTAAACTACACAATTATCTTGAATACGAAGACAGCAAAGACAGCTATGTAGCTAGCTAACACTACACTAATCAAGTCGTTCAGTTGAGTGTAATAGTGTCTCCAGTGCAGCTAATCAGTGGACGTTAGCTAGCTGGCTAGTGAAGACTACGTTAGGACGGCGAAATACGATAATTACGCAATTATCTTTGATACAAAGACGGCTATGTAGCTAGCTAAGAAGAAATTGCTAAGATTAGACAAATCAAACCGTTGTGCTATAATGAAATGTAATGAAAAAGTTATACTACCTGCGGAGCGAAGTACCAATGCGACCGCTCGCTCCAACCCGGAAGTTCACAGTTCCGGGTTGGAGTAGTACATCTTTCACATGTACTAGAATAGCCACACAGTCAGATAGGATGCTGGAGATAATTCGGATGGATAACACAAGAGGGCAACTGTAGGTGTGCACAGTTTCAGGCTGATAACTTCATGAATGAGTGAGCTACGTGACATTTAGCATGAAGTTGCCCAAATGTACCAAAGTGGCCGAATTGGTGATATGACCTATAACTATATACAACAGTGCAAATAACTATATACAACATATCAAAAAGCAATTCTAATACACACACACACACACACACACACACACACACACACACACACACACACACACACACACACACACACACACACACACACACACACACACACACACACACACACAAAAATGTTTTTAAAAAATATTAGCAAAAAACATTTAAAAAACAGTACACCCTTTGGAAGTCCTCGATACAATATGTTGCTGCCTGTGCAATGTCCTATAGCACACTTTCTGATGTAAAGCAGAGGCAAAATGAACAAGGGGTGCAGTTCATGCGACACAGAACACAACGACGCCTCCATGCTGTGCCCTTTTGGCCCTGAGGCATAGTCATGCCTGCAGTAATGAACTGTGGCATATGAACACCACTGGGGGCAGAGGTAGAGCGGGCAGCTTGGCACCGGGGGCTCCCAGTCAGAGTCGCTATCACTGAAAGAAAACATTAAAAAAATATTTGTATTGTATGAGCCTTTTATCATCACATAAAATAAACATATGTATTTTATAGAGCAGAGGGAACAGTCACTAAGGTGAAGTGCTGTTCCATTCAACTCCGGCCATTGTTGTGGGCCTGCCCTCTCCTGAACAGCACCCAATGGCTATTTCATATGGAAATGGAGAGGAGTAGCAGGCGCAGTGGCCATGTGTGTGTTTGCTGTTCTACTCCATTCCATTTGAATAAAAACATGGAAAATATCATCTGACATGGGGGAAAAAAATATTTAAAAAATAAATAAATATATATCTATATATATATACACACACACACACATTTATATTTCATAAAATGGCATTAGCACTTACCCGTCCAGAAGTACGTCCTGTCCTTGCAGAAAAAGCTCCTCAGTTCCTGTTTGAATCATAACACTCAAAGATTCCTCAAACAAAATTTGTCTCTTTTTCACTTTCACTTCAGACTTTGACTTCGCTTTTCCTGATTTATTCGCCATGATATCTTCAATGAAATCGTTGAAAATCCAACTTTCCGAAATACAGCTGTGCGTAAAAAGCCTCACAGTAACTTCTCTGATCGTCAAGGCGAGAATGCAGTTCCTTACGCGTGCGATTACAAACATGGAATGGCGGTTCAACCCAAAACCATTACATACTGGCGTTTACCTCAGCTCATTGGCTAACTACCCAGCTAGATTTTAAGAAGATCAGTGGTCATTGGGCAGAAATATAGTCAATCAATGAAGCTTCGCTAAAATTATTGGTGCGTAAGTTAGTCATTGTTCATTGTCTTCAAATCAGTTCACTTCGGTCAATACTCCCCGCAAAAAAACACTTTGGCTGTGTTGAAAACATCCAGAGGAATGCACTGAAACCAATCATGACTAGATAAACGATTGTTTACTGTGTGTAATCACGTCGAATGCTCCGTAAAAATTGATAGAGATGGAATTCACTGCACAAACGGTTTACAAAATGTTTCGATTTAGGCTATAAAATTGATTTTATCAAAGAAAACAGCACTTCATTTGATCACTGGGACCCTCAGGAAGAGAAATAAGAGCAAGATATCAGAATGTAAGTCATGATTTTACCTTCAGATGTGAATGTGTAAAAACTGTCATGGCGGAAAATTGTTTCTGTTGTTGATTGCTCTTCTCAAACAAAAGTATGGTATTTGTTCTCTGTAATAGCTATTTTAAATTGGAAAATGGAGTTTGATTACCAAGATTCTAATCTTTTGAAGGGTGTAAGACACTTGCATTTTCAAGAATGTTTAATGTTACGAAGTTGTATTTTTTTAGTTGTCACTCTGAAATTTCCCCTGATACCAGCCATAAGAGGTTAATGAAAAATGGTGAATAATTCACCACAGGTGAAAGAGAAGGGTGTGCTTGAAAGGATGCATATAACTCTGCAATGTTGGGTTGTATTGGAGAGTCTGTCTTTTTCTGCCTGTATTTAGTTATCATGCTAGTGAGGGCCGAGAATCCACTCTTACATAGGTACGTGATTGCAAAGGGCATCAGTGTCTTAATAGTGTGATTTGACAAGGCAGGATAGTCTGAGCGCAGCCCAATCCAGAAATCTGGCAGTGCCTTCTGATTTAAATAAAATTCTCACAGAACCGCTTGTTGCAATTTCGATGAGGCTTTCTTGTTCAGATATCGGTAAGTGGACTGGAGGCAGGGCATGAAAGGGATAACGAATCCAGTTGTTTGTGTCATCCGTTTCGGGAAAGTATCTGCGTAATTGCGCACCCAGAGTTGGGTGCTTCGCTATATCAAATTTGACATTGTCTATTAGCTTGAGTTCATTTGCACACAAAGAAATCATACAATGATGGAAAGACCTGTGTGTTGTCCTTCTTAATGCAGACGGAGAAGAGCTCCAACTTCTTAATCATAGCCTAAATTTTTGTCCCGCACATTGAATGTAGTTGTGGGGAGTCCCTGTAATCCTAGATTCAGATCAATCAGGTGAGAAAAAACATTACCCAGATAAGCCAGTCGTGTGAGAATCTCGTCATCATGCAAGCGGTCAGACAAGCGGAAATGATGGTCAGAAAAGAAAACTTTAAGCCCGTCTCTCAGTTTTAAAAAACGCATCAATATTTTGCCCCTTGTTAACCAGCTCACTTTTGTATGTTGTAAAAGTGTTACATGGTCGCTGCCCATATTATTGCAAAGTGCAGAAAATACACAAGAGTTCAGGGGCCTTGCTTTAACAAAGTTAACCATTTTCACTGTAGTGTCCAAAACGTCGTTCAAGCTGTCAGGCATTCCCTTGGCAGCAAGAGCCTCTCGGTGGATGCTGCAGTGTATCCAAGTGGCGTCGGGAGCAACTGCTTGCACGCACATTACCACTCCACCATGTCTTCCTGTCATGGCTTTTGTGCCATCAGTACAGATACCAACACATCTTGAACACCAAAGTCCATTTGATGTCACAAAGCTGTCCAGTACTTTAAAAATATCATCTCATGGTGTCCTGGTTTCCAGTGGTTTGCAGTAGAGGACGTTTTCCTTAATTGACCCCCCCCATTAACGTATACCAGGAGCTGTACCAGGCCCGCCATGTCCATTGACTCATCCAGCTGTAATGCATAGAATTCACTGGCTTGTATGCAAAGCAGTAATTGTTTCAAAACTTCTCCTGTCAGGTCATTGATGCGTTGTGAAACAGTGTTGTTTGATGGAGGCATTATCTGTATAGTTTTTTTGGGCCTTTTCCCCCAGCAATGTCCCAGCCCTATCCGTGGCAGCAGGAAGAATGAAGTCCACCACAATTGAATGGGGCTTGCCTGACGTAGCCACTTAGCTCACCATATAAGACGCTTCTAGCCCCTTCTTATTAATGCTATATGTTGCTTACATACATGTCTGAATTCTCGCTCAAAAAACTCCTGTGGCTTATTTTTTCATGGAATAGGGTGTAATTTGAGACCCACCCATTATTTAGAGGTGGATCTATGAAGAGCCTTCATCCATATATCGTCCTAATGTTTGGCTAGGATATTGAGGGATGCAAGTTTATGTCAGTAATGGGGATCTTTGAAGGGGTTCCCTACTTTTTTGCGGTGTAATAGCCCCCTTACTAATCCACGGAGCGATACTGCAGGGTAGTCTTCCATGATATCTGGGCATTAAGCACTCAAAGTCAGACCGATCCAGACTCACTACTATCTTTCTGCTTTGTGATACCAGTGAGTTAGGCAAAAAGAGAGTAAATGTGCTCTATCCTCCTATCCTCGTAATGCTCCTCTGTGTTCTTTCTCTGGTCTGAAGACCGCTTTGGTGCCTCTCTCTCTCTATCTCTCTCTTCTCTCTCCTTCACTCCCTCTCTCCTTCTCTTTTGTATCGGCCTCTTTTTCTTTCTCTTCTGTCGCTGTCTCCTCTCTTCCCACACCCATATCTCTCTCTCTCACTCTCTCTCTCTCTCTCCCCCCACACCCCTATCTCTCTCACTCTCTCCCCACACCTCTCTCTCTCTCTCTCTCTCTCTCTCTCTCTCTCTCTCTCCCCACATCTCTCTCTCTCTCTCTCTCTCTCTCTCTCTCTCTCTCCCCACATCTCTCTCTCTCTCTCTCTCTCTCTCTCTCTCTCCCCCACATCTCTCTCTCTCTCTCTCTCTCTCTCTCTCTCTCTCTCTCTCTCTCTCTCTCTCTCTCTCTCTCTCTCACCCCTCTCTCTCTCTCTCTCTCTCTCTCTCTCTCTCTCTCTCTCTCTCTCTCCCTCTCTCTCGCTCTCTCTCGCTCTCTCTCGCTCTCTCTCTCTCTCTCTCTCTCTCACCCCTCTCTCGCTCTCTATCTGCTTGAGTGTCAGAAAAGGCTTCTGGGAGGTTTATTAGGCATCTGAAGGTAATTGCTTTAATGAGACACGATGAAAGCGAAGAGGGCAAAAAATCTACCATAAGTGAATCCTGTCTGGAATTCGTTAAATGTCTTAAATTGCCTTTCATAATCATCACTCAGTACCCCGGTCACAGTCAAGGTCCAATAAAAACAAGGAAAGAAAAAGAACTGAGCATATTTTTAAATGGTTATTTTCATTCTGATCGCAATCAAAGTCTTAAGGAAAGAAATGTAATCTTGCCTTCGTTTTATTTATATATATATATATATTATTCTTTTTTGTTGTTTTGTTGTGATATGCATAAATTAAAGGGTGATGGTTTCTCAGACATTTTTCCAAAATTATAATTAAGGCTTTCAGACACTGGAATAACATTTTAGAATTAAATGAAGGTTTCTGTTAGTCTGAAAGTTAAGTTGTATTTGTGTACACCAACAACAAAAAATAACACTTAAAGATACTGAGGATGTTCTGCAATACAGACAACACATGAGGCTATCGAACGCATTTATATTGCATTGGGAACTATACAACAATATTGATCACGTACAGTATGTAAGAATGGCTGAAATTGGAAACCCATCTTTGTTTGAGAATTTGAAGCATTCAAGTTTTTTTCAGTGACAATGATATCCAATGTCTCACCTCTTCAGGGCTAAAGCATCATAATCATAATCGGTGGTCTTTTTGGCCAGGTGTAATCTTTAACAGCAGGTCTTCTCTGCCAGGAGATGTATTGTATTCTAATCTTTACATGTGATATAATTGTCTTCTCACACAATATTATGGATGAGACCACATTAGTGCTTTTGCCAGGTTTATTTGTCACTATTGAAGGGATTTAAATTGAGTAAAACGAGGAGCAAATGCTCCACTCCATCACATTGTGATAAAAGTAAATGGGTCATGCCTCTAATAGTTCTGCAGTGTGAAGACGGATTGTTCATTAAATGCATTGCATGTCGGGGGGAAAAAAGGAGATTCATTTATATTAAGAAATATATGAAGATATCAAAACCAAAACAAAAGAAATGGACTCAAATTGTTTATCGTGCTGCAATCACCTATTGTTCAGCTAATTAGTAGTTACAACTGTGTGGCTATCTCATTGTTTTAGTTCAAATAATGTGACATGTTTTATTTTGAGAGAACAGAAGAGTGTACTTCATCACTGGAGCGGAAGGATTCCACATGTGGCCCACAGATTGTTGGCGATGGCCTAATGTTGATTTTGGTGTTAGTGAGAGATTAGCTGAGATGAGAGCTGAACATGACATTTTTCGACTTTTTGCGAGTGGAAATTCATCACTCATTTATCCTTTACAGATAAATCTATAAGACGGTCTCTGGTAAATGTGGACACATATTTACTGGAGCATATTTTCCATCATCACTTTAGTGATTTAATCCCTGATCTCTTCATCCTCTCAGTCCCTGGTAAGACATGCACCAGCATGGGGTGATCGACAGGGGGCACTGGGATGGAATATTGACACAGTGGACTGAGTTAAAGTGTGTGTGTGTGCGCGTGTGTGTGTGTCTTGCCTGGGTTAAAGCAGGTCATTGTGTTGTGAGCAGAGTGGAGCCAGTGAGTCAGATACTGTGTAAACGACTGGTTCGTTATCTCTGACTACCTCTGGATAATTACACGACACTGATCAACCTAGACATTGATTCTCTCTGCCTGATCAAATGTCAGCAGGCTGCAGCACCACATTAGGGTGGAGCACACTTTGTGTGGTGTGTGTGTGAGAGAGAGAGACCGAGAGAGAGAGAGAGAACACAAAGAGGTGTGTGTGTTAGTCGGGGAGCTGTAGAGTGGTATGTATGGGGGTGGTTGTGATCGATGGGCTTTATCAGTTGAAACACACAGACCCCCCTGGTAATCCCAGCAGTGGCCCTCTCTCCCTCCCCACTTCCATCGTAGGATTAACCAGCAGATACATGGAGTATTACAACACAAGCACTACCCTGTCTAAGCCGCTCCTACCGAGGGGTGGGGGAGATTAAATGAATTATGTTAAGATTTGATGTTAATAGAAGCTCCTCGTAATTCTCTTCTCTCTTCCCTCCAAGGACCTTTTCATTCTTCTGAATGTATAATAGAATACTAAGCTTATGGCGTAAATACATTGGCCGTGACATAATTGGAATATAATATTCTCCCCTCCTAACATTTTGGAATGTGTTTCATTAGGTATATAAAGGTAGGTACTGTAGGTGTGTCTGACATTTGCATTTGAGGATTTGTTGTTTAGATAGCTCTGCCTGTGTGTTAGTGCAACTTTGAGGGGGTTGGTAGGTAGGTATGTATGTTATGGGGTTTCAAATCTTATGGTAGGCATAAAGAGGGGTGGGGTATGTCTCTCCTAATGGCCTGAGATTAATCACCGTTATCTGATGTGAAAATGAATAAATCTCACAAGACAAGCTAATAGCTGTGTTCCGCTTCATATCGGAATCCCCCGAGGTCTCATAGCTGACTGGCACGTGCTGCTGCTAGAGTGGAATGAATATCTGACAAAGTTGTGGTGTGCCATACAATATGCCAGATTCGATGCCCTTTATGTAATCCACTATTCTGCTCTTATGTTGGTAGCTTGAAGGGTAACATGAGGAAAATCAATCATTATTTCCAAAAAATGAACAATAGCTTAACTACCCTTAATATACTCAACTCTTGTGAGTTCTTCACTCAGATCTACATTTTTTTTTACATTTTCAATATTAGTACCCTCATAATGGTATGACGTTCCGATGCGTTTGTGACACATTCACAACACCTTTGAATGAATATGGCTTATTAATGTAGTATTCCATCCCTTGCCCAGAGGACAGATAAAAAAAAAAATTGCTTGCACAAATTGTTTTTGAAACATATCCTTGTCATTCAGACACGCTCAAACAACTCAAACAACGCACATTTCCATCTCATTTGTATTTCTTTATTGTTTGAACAACGAAATGAAAGAAAACATTTGTTCATCCCATCGAATTATTGAAATACTTCGGTGTCGACATTACGAGAATTCAATTGGGAAAATCACCGACTTGCACTTTTGGTTTTCAATCATGTAAATTAGGTGTCAAAAAGAATTGAAGAGCTTTCCTAATTATTAGGTGTAAAAATGCAGGCCTTCCGTATTTCGTTTTGTGCGAAGAACATAAGCGAGTTAGCGCTTGTGAACATTACCACCACAGGGCTCACGTTGTAACCAATTCCAGTAGAATCACTTTAGGGAGATGATCATTATCTTTATGGATAAAATCCCTTCCTTCTGGTATAGGTGTATTAGTTTCACACTTTATGGATGAAGCTCGAAGATTATATCGATCTTGTAATGCAGCAATAGTTTTAATAACCAACCGAGCTACAAGTCAATGGGTATTTGAATTGGATATCCTCAGGCTTTGTCTTGCAAGTAGTTTGCTGAACAAACGTAATTGCCGTAAATGGCCATGCCATCATCCAACCATTTGTACATAACTGAATAAACATCACTCCATTTATGTAGTAAGGGCTGTCGCTCATAGAGGAGTGGTGATACTGTGTACAGTCATGGTGCAAATCAGGTATACATAGACACTACACAGTATGGTGGTGTCATCTAAGAGGACAATTTAGCACTGCAAGGTCTGAGGCTACCTGACTTTCTTTGCTTTGTTGTGGTACTGAATGGCAGTGGGCAGGGTTGGAGAGTTGATTTGTATTGTTCAGAATGTGTTATTAAAGACAAACATCCGGGCCTGTATGATCCAGCTCTTGAGTATGAGTAAGGGATTAGACTCTGTGGCCTGTGGTCACTGAGTGGGGTCTGAACACACACACATATACGCACACACACACTTCTTGAGAAGGGAGGGAGGGAGATTAGGCTGAGCTGAGTGGTTATCTGGCCGGTGGCGGCAGGAGGGCAGAGGTTCCTTCCTCACTAATCGTCAGCGTGTCAATAACGTCCAGGCTTCTCTCTCTCTCTCTCTCTCTCTCTCTCTTTTGCTCAGTCTGTCCCCTACCCCAGGCTCATCTCCGCTCCGGAGGGGTCCCGGGGATTTGATAGGGCCGATGCCATGACAACGGCTCACCCCGACCCCAAGAGAGAGGAGGGTGATGACGTGCGGTGGTTTAAATGATCTGCTGGACCAATAACATTGCAATGCCAGTATTTGATGATTCATTCACAACAAAGTCAGGGTTTTGGAGCTAAAGTGCAATTTGCATAAAGAATACATTTGATTCTCTTTTCCTAAAAGCTTGGTGTGCTGCGATGGTATTGAAGTGGATTAAGACAGGGTATTAGCCCTACGATCAATGAAACGCATCAGACACCAAACAGACAAACAAACAAACAAACTCATCCTCTCTCTCTCTCTCTCTCTCTCTCTCTCTCTCTCTCTCTCTCTCTCTCTCTCTCTCTCTCTCTCTCTCTCTCTCTCTCTCTCTCTCTCTCTCTCTCTCTCTCTCTCTCTCTCTCTCTCTCTCTCTCTCTCTCTCTCTCTCTCTCTCTCTCTCTCTCTCTCTCTCTCTCTCTCTCTCTCTCTCTCTCTCTCTCTCTCTCTCTCTCTCTCTCTCTCTCTCTCTCTCTCTCTCTCTCTCTCTCTCTCTCTCTCTCTCTCGTAGAGCTGCGTGACGCTGGAGAACAATTTTGACGACATCAAACACACAACTCTGAGCGAGCGCGGAGCACTTCGGGAAGCAATGAGGTAAGGCTTCAGCCGCCGGGTCACCATGGCAACAGCCACAGATGTGGCAACGATGCAGGGGGAGGAGGGGATTAAAAGTCATTCTTCATTATTGGACGAATGAGTTTATTGCCTCCATTCAGCATTGTACTCTCTGAGGTATTAATTTGTCAGTGGGAGAAACCTCTTCCTTCAGAGGCTAAACTAGTGGCCGGTGGTTATCACACACACACACTGGTCACACATTACCCAATTCATATATACAGTGCCTTCAGAAAGTATTGATACAACTTTACTTATTCCACATTTTGTTGTTTTACAGCCTGAATTGAACATTTAATTTAAATAATTCTCACCTATCTACACACAATATCGCATAATGACAAAGTGAAAATATGCTTTTAGACATTTTTTGCTAATTTATTGAAAATGAAATATAGAAATATCTCTTACACCACCACTGAGTCAATACTTTGAAGAAGCATCTTTGGCAGTGATTACAGCTGAGTCTTTCTGGGTAAGTCTCTAAGAGCTTTCCACACCAGGATTGTGCAACATTTATCCATTGTTCTTTTCATATTTCTTCAATCTCTGTCTAATTGGTTGTTGATCATTGGTATACAACATTTTTAGGTCTTGCCATAGATTTTCAAGTAGATTTAAGTCAAAACTGTAACTCTGGAACATTCACTGTCTTCTTGGTAAGCAACTCCACTGTAGATTTGGGGCCGCAGCGTGGCCTAGTGGTTAGAGCGTTGGACTAGTAACCAAAAGTTTGCAAGATCGAATCCCCGAGCTGACACGGTCGTTCTGCCCCTGTTCCCACTGTTCCTAGGCCGTAATTGAAAATAAGAATTTGTTCTTAACTGACTTGCCTAGTAAAATGAAAGATTTGGCCTTGTGTTTTAGGTTATTGTCCTGCTGAAAGGTAAATTCTTCTCCCAGTGTCTGGTGGAAAGGTTTTCGTCTAGGATTTTGCCTTCAATATATTTTTTATCCTGAAAAACTCCCCAGTCCATAACGATTACCGTCTTTGTGGGTAAGTCTCTAATAACATGATGCAGCCACCACTATGCTTGAAAATATGGTAAGCGGTACTCAGTAATACGTTTTATTGGATTTGACAATTTAATTGCTTTGCCACATTTACTTAAGTGCCTTGTTGCAAACTGAATGCATGTTTTGGAATATTTTTTATTATGTATAGGGTTCCTTCTTTTCACTCTGTCAATTAGGTTTGTTTTGTGAAGTAACTACAATGTTGTTGATCCATCCTCAGTTTTCTCCCATCATAGCCATTAAACTCCCTGAAATCCCTGAGTGGTTTCCTTCCTCTCCGGCAACTGAGTTAGGAAGAACGCCTGTGTCTTGGTAGTGACTGGGTATAATGATACAACATCCAAAGGTAATTAATAACTTCACTATGCTCAAAAGGATTTTCAATGTTTGCTTTGTTTTAAAAAAATCTCCTAATAGGTGCCCTTCTTTGCGAGGCATTGGAAAACCTCCCTGGTCTATGCGGTTGAATTTGTGTTCGAAACTCACTGCTCGACTGAGGGACCTTACAGATAATTGTATGTGTGGGGTATAGAGATGAGGTAGTCGTTCAAAAATCACGTTCAACACTATTATTGCTCACAGAGTGAGTTGATGCAACTTATTATGTGACTTGTCAAGGACATTTACTCCTGGTAAAAATAGTGCCTTGCGACAGTATTCGGCCCCCTTGAACTTTGCGACCTTTTGCCACATTTCAGGCTTCAAACATAAAGAGATAAAACTGTATTTTTTGTGAAGAATCAACAACAAGTGGGACACAATCATGAAGTGGAACGACATTTATTGGATATTTCAAACTTTTTTAACAAATCAAAAACTGAAAAATTGGGCGTGCAACATTATTCAGCCCCTTTACTTTCAGTGCAGCAAACTCTCTCCAGAAGTTTAGTGAGGATCTCTGAATGATCCAATGTTGACCTAAATGACTAATGATGATAAATACAATCCACCTGTGTGTAATCAAGTCTCCGTATAAAAACACCTGCACTGTGATAGTCTCAGAGGTCCGTTAAAAGCGCAGAGAGCATCATGAAGAACAAGGAACACACCAGGCAGGTCCGAGATACTTTTTGTGAAGAAGTTTAAAGCCGGATTTGGATACAAAAAGATTTCCCAAGCTTTAAACATCCCAAGGAGCACTGTGCAAGCGATAATATTGAAATGGAAGGAGTATCAGACTACTGCAAATCTACCAAGACCTGGCCGTCCCTCTAAACTTTCAGCTCATACAAGGAGAAGACTGATCAGAGATGCAGCCAAGAGGCCCATGATCACTCTGGATCAACTGCAGAGATCTACAGCTGAGGTGGGAGACTCTGTCCATAGGACACCAATCAGTCGTATATTGCACAAATCTGGCCTTTATGGAAGAGTGGCAAGAAGAAAGCCATTTCTTAAAGATATCCATAAAAAGTGTTGTTTAAAGTTTGCCACAAGCCACCTGGGAGACACACCAAACATGTGGAAGAAGGTTGCTCTGGTCAGATGAAACCAAAATCGAACTTTTTGGCAACAATGCAAAACGTTATGTTTGGTGTAAAAGCAACACAGCCCATCACCCTGAACACACCATCCCCACTGTTAAACATGGTGGTGGCAGCATCATGGTTTGGGCCTGCTTTTCTTCAGCAGGGACAGGGAAGATGGTTAAAATTGATGGGAAGATGGATGGAGGCAAATACAGGACCATTCTGGAAGAAAACCTGATGGAGTCTGCAAAAGACCTGAGACTGGGACGGAGATTTGTCTTCCAACAAGACAATGATCCAAAACATAAAGCAAAATCTACAATGGAATGGTTCAAAAATAAACATATCCAGGTGTTAGAATGGCCAAGTCAAAGTCCAGACCTGAATCCAATCGAGAATCTGTGGAAAGAACTGAAAACTGCTGTTCACAAATGCTCTCCATCCAACCTCACTGAGCTCGAGCTGTTTTGCAAGGAGGAATGGGAAAAAAATTCAGTCTCTCAATGTGCAAAACTGATAGAGACATACCCCAAGCGACTTACAGCTGTAATCGCAGCAAAAGGAGGCGCTACAAAGTATTAACTTAAGGGGGCTGAATAATTTTAGCACGCCCAATTTTTCAGTTTTTGATTTGTTAAAAAAGTTTGAAATATCCAATAAATGTCGTTCCACTTCATGATTGTGTCCCACTTGTTGTTGATTCTTCACAAAAAAATACAGTTTTATATATTTATGTTTGAAGCCTGAAATGTGGCAAAAGGTCGCAAAGTTCAAGGGGGCAGAATACTTTCGCAAGGCACTGTATTTAGGCCATAACAAAAGGGTTGAATACTTATTGACTCAAGACATTTCAGCTTTACATTTTTTATTAATTTAACTCTACTTTGTCATTATGGGGTATTGTGTAGTTCAGTGACAGAAATCTAACTTTTAATATATTTTAAATAAAGCTTGTAACACAACAAAATGTGGGAATACTTTCTGAAGGCGCTGTATGTATTCTAAAGTCTTATCTTATATAACTACTGCTGTACACACCTTTTCTATTCATATAATGTCCAAACTCTTTATACACACCATCACAATCATATATATTTATATTCTGGACTTTGACATTGCTCATTCAGATGTTTCATAATTTCTTAATTTTTATTTTGGGGATCTGTGTGTTTTGTTGTATTACTGTACTGTTGGAGCTAGAAACACATTTGCTAGATATGTGTACGCGACCAATAAAATGTGATTTGATTTGATACACACACACACCTAACACACAGTCAATGTTTAATTTGTCTCACCAAAGCGCATATCCTGCGATTTGATATTAAAACACTTAAAGATGTCTAGCATAAACTCAGTAAAAAAAGAAACATCCCTTTTTCAGTACCCTCATTCGTAAAAATCTATATAACTTCACATATCTTCATTGTAAATGGTTTAAACACTGTTTCCCATGCTTGTTCAATGAACCATAAACAATTAATGAACATGCACCTGTGGAACAGTCGTTAAGACACTAACAGCTTACAGACGGTAGGCAATTAAGGTCACAGTTATGAAAACTTAGGACACTAAAGAAGCCTTTCTACTGACTCTGAAAATCACCAAAAGAAAGATGCCCAGGGTCCCTGCTCATTTGCGTGAATATGCCTTAGGCATTCTGCAAGGAGGCACGAGGACTGCAGAAGTTGCCGGGACAATAAATTGCAATGTCCGTACTGTGAGGAGCCTAAGACAGTGCTACAGGGAGACAGTACAGACAGCTGATCATCTTCACAGTGGCAGACCACGTGTAACGACACCTGCACAGGATCAGTACATCCGAACATCACATCTGCGGTACAGGTAGAGGATGGCAACAACAACAACTGCCCGAGTTACACCAGGAACGCACAATCCCGCCATCAGTGCTCAGACTGTCCACATTAGGCTGAGAGAGGCTGGACTGAGGGCTTGTCGGCCTGTTGTAAGGCAGGTCCTCATCAGACATCACCGGCAACAACGTCGCCTATGGGCACAAACCCACCGTCGCTGGACCAGACAGGACTGGCAAAAAGTGCTCTTCACTGATGAGTTGCGGTTTTGTCTCACCAGGGTGATGGTCGGATTCGCGTTTATCGTCGAAGTAATGAGCGTTACACCGAGGCCTATACTCTGGAGCGGGATCGATTTGGAGGTGGAGGGTCCGTCATGGTCTGGGGCGGTGTGTCACAGCATCATCGGACTGAGCTTGTTGTCATTGCAGGCAATCTCAACACTGTGCGTTACAGACATCCTCCTCCCTCACATGGTACCCTTCCTGCAGGCTCATCCTGACATGACCCTCCAGCATGACAATGCCACCAGCCATTCTGCTCGTTCTGTGAGTGATTTCCTGCAAGACAGGAATGTCAGTTTTCTGCCATGGCCAGGGAAGAGCCCGGTTCTCAATCCCATTGAGCACCTGTTGGATCAGAGGTTGAGGGCTAGGGCCATTCCCCCAGAAATGTCAGGGAACTTGCAGGTGCCTTGGTGGAAGAGTGGTGTAACACCTCACAGTAAGAACTGGCAAATCTGGTGCAGTCCATGAGGAGGAGATGCACTGCAGTACTTAATGCTGGTGGCCACATTAGATAATGACCCCCCCCCCCCCCTTTGTTCAGGGACACATTATTCAATTTCTGTTAGTCACATGTCTGTGGAACTTGTTCAATTTATGTCTCAGTTGTTGAATCTTGTTATGTTCCTACAAATATTTACACATGCAGTTGACAGTGAGAGGATATTTAGTTTTTGCTGAGTTTAGATTGGCTGTCGTTGCTCAGGATTGTTTGATGTGAGCTTGAATTCAGCAATTTGTTCCATCAACATATGTTTTATTTAAAATGCACATGGAATTCGGGGCATGCAATAATGCCATTGCTCCAGGGATGATTGAATGAAGATTTAATTTTGTCTGCTTTAGATCACTTCAGATATACATTGCTGTTTATCTGCATTCATGTTAGACAATTTAACACATTTTACATTGTAAACAACTGGTTTTACTGATGGAAGACACTTAACATGATTTTTGTAACAGTGTCTGTTTTCCATGATCTGAGTCTGAGGATTATGAATGCTGTTTTTACTTCTTGTGTGATCTATGCATTTTGATTTAATGCATGTTTCATTCCACACTGTAAAACCAAGCTAAACACTTTTGTATAACACCTTTTTTAAACTTGTCAAGGTATTTAGAATTTCAATGAAAACGTGTCAGTGTTTAGATCGTAAACACCAGAATATGTTTATTCACTGTAACAATTTTTAAACACATGAAGATGTTTATTCAGCACAAGGTGTTTAGGTTTTAAACACTAAATACTGGGGGTGTCGTTTTAATGCTGTAGGATGTACGGCTGTATTTGCATATTTCCCAGCATGCCTTTTGAGTGAATGTGATAGCTTGTTAGTGATAGAAGGCCTTATGAAATGTATAATATGTGGTCATAAAGGGTTTCCGTTGAATTGAAACGCATTCACGTAGACAATCACTTGTTGAAGGTTTCAGGAATAGATGTTATTGAATGCAACAACCATGTCTTAGTTATAGTCTGGTTATCCTCAACATTGTGGTCTGAAAATCCTTGCTCATGGGCCACATGAGCAGTCGACTAACAACAACACCATGTGATTTAAATTATTTCTTGAATTAAATGTCCTGTTCAATTGTGCTAAAATCACATTTTATTGGTTGCATACACATACTGTATTTAGCAGATGTTATTGTGGGTGTAGTGAAATGCTTGTCTTTGCTCCAACAGTGCAGTAATATTTAACAATACACAACAATACACACATCTAAATGTAACAGAATGGAATTGAGAAATGTACAAAGATTAGTCCGGAGTATAAATATGTATATGTTTTTTCCCCTCATCAATCTACACACAACACCCCATAATGACAAAGTGAAAACAGGTTTTTAGAAATTGTTGCTAATTTATTAAATATAAAATACTGAAATATTACATTTACATAAGTATTCAGACACTTTACTCAGTACTTTGTTGAAGCACCTTTGGAAGCAATTACAGCCTTAAGTCTTCTTGGGTATGATGCTAAAAGCTTGGCACACCTGTATTTGGAGAGTTTCTCCCATTCTTCTCTGCAGATCTCAAGCTCTGTCAGATTGGATGGGGAGTGTTGCTGCACAGCTATTTTCAGGTCTCTCCAGAGATGTTCGATCAGGTTTAAGTCCGGGCTCTGGCTGGGATACTCAAGGACATTCAGAGACTTGTCCTGAAGCCAGTCCTGCATTGTCTTGGCTGTCTGCTTAGCGTTGTTGTCCTATTGGAAGGTGAACCTTCACCCCAGTCTGAGGTCCTGAGTGCTCTGTAGCAGGTTTTCATCAAGGATCTCTCTGTACTTTGCTCCGTTCATCTTTGCCTCCAAACATATTCCATTTAAGAATGATGTGCTCTTGGGGACCTTTTAATGCTGCAGAAATGTTTTGGTACCCTTCCCCAGATATATGCCTCGACAAAATCCTGTCTCGGAGCTCTATGGACAATTCCTTTGACCTCATTAAGGTTGCACGTTTTGGGGAATATTCAGAGGTGGAAACTTTCCGTGGCAATTAACGGGAATATATGGGAATTAACAGAAATATCTGCAAATTAAACGAATATCATTTAAATGTAGATGTTTTTTGTATTGGATATATTTACAATATCATATGGAGACAGAAACATAAACACTTTACCTTATCATGAGTAGAAATAATTGCAAATGATTAAATCCTTCCAATATACATTTTTAAAATGATTTAATTATGAATTGAACTTTAATTAAATGAGTTGACTCTTCACATGGGATGATTTCACTGAACAACAAAAGAAAGGGAAAAATGAATGATCCATCGCATCTCCCAAAAATGTTTTCAACATACATCTGTAAAATGATAGTTTCTAGACTTCCTCTCAGGCTTCCAAGTCTTCTCCTTGGACCTCCTCAATGTCCACCTCTTGAACATCAGACTCTGAGGCCTCATCTTCACTGTCACTTTCCAACCTTGTTGAGGATGGCCTGTTGGCAGCCTCAAATTTGTCCGGATGGCCACCAATTTTTCAAGCCTTATATTGGTCAGCCTGTTGCGTGCTTTGGTGTGTGTGTGTTCCCAAACAAGGACCACCTGTACTGACCTCGTCTTCTGGATGATAGTGGGGGGAACAGGCCGTGGCTGGGGTGGCTGAGGTTCTTGATGATTTTCTTGGCCTTCCTGTGACACCGGGTGCTGTAGATGTTGTGCACCCCCCTCTGGAGATCCCTGCAGTTGCGGACGGTTCAGTTGCAGTACCAGGTGGTGATATCGTCCAACAGGATGCTCTCAATGGTAAAAAGTTTGAGGGTCTTGGGGGGCCAAGCAAAATTTCTTCAGTCTCCTGAGGCTGTTGCACCTTCACCATGCTGTCTATGTGGGTGGACCATTTTCAGATTGTCAGTCATGTGTACGCCGAGGAACTCAAAGCTTTCCACCTTCTTCACTGCGGCCCCATTGATGCTGTCTGCTGAAATCCACAATAAGCTCCCTCATTTTATTGAAATTGAGGGAGAGGTTATTTTCCTGGCACAACTCCAGGGCCCTTACCTCCTCCCTGTAGGCAGTCTCATCAGGCCTACCACCATTGTGTCGTCTGCAAACGACATGGTTGAATAGGGAGTACAGACGGGGGCTGAGCACGCACCCCTGTAGGGCCCCTGTGTTGAGGATCAGCGTAGTGGATGTTTGTTGCCTACATTCACCACCTGGGGACGCCCCATCAGGAAGTCTAGGACTCAGTTGCAAAGGGAGAGGTTCAGACCCCCAAACTTAATGATGAGCTTGGAGGGTTTAAAGCTGAGCTGTAGTCACTGAACATAATTCTTATATAGGTATTCTTCTAGTCCAGATGGGATAGGGCAGTGTGCAGTGCAATGTTGATTACATCATCCGTGGATCTATTGGGGCAGTATACAAATTGCAATGGGTTTAGTGTGTTGAGTAAGGTGGAGGTGCTATGATCCTTAACTAGCCTCTCAAAGCACTTCATGATGTCAGAAGTGAGTGCCAAGGGGCGATAGTCATTTAGTTTAGTTACCTTCGCAGTTTTGGGTGCAGGAACAATGGTGGACATTTGAAGCAATTGGGGACAGTAGTAGTTATGGTGACAGACATTCCTAACACTGATCTAAAATAAAAGGTATGTAAATGTCACATCAATTTCTGATGTCTAAATGCACTCTAAAGAGGACGATGGGAAAGTTAACACTAATGTTTAAAATCAGAACACTTCGAAGATATAGGTGTTCTCCTCGTTAGAAACTGACTGGGAAAAAGCTGACTGTTTTTAATTTAGCATTATAAATGGCAGTGTTTAAGGTGAGAGCACGTTTTATGTTTTAAGCAGACATTTAGGTTATAAACGTGTCACATGTTTGTTTCATGGTTTTACAGTGCACTGTTCAGCATACATTAGACTGAGCTTTCACGCTATGATCAGATGGCAGGAGAGTAGAAAGCAGTGTGTTGGGAGGAGACCATCTCAGTTAATCCCCTTACCTTCATTAAAACCAGATAGAATAGGATTAGAGAGCTGCATGTAAATGAACATAATTCCTGGAGAAATTGAAACAGCTCCGAGATAAATGTATCATCAGGGAGACACAAACATAATCAAAATAGAAATTCATTAATTTCCCTTTATGAAGAATTGCCTGTTTATTAGCCAGAATTACAACTAATCGACAATGTACCAATTGGCTGTACCAATAGTTCAGATTATCGTGTGTGTCTGTTCTCCCTCTCTCTGTACATCCCTTTTCTTTATTTCTTTCTTACTTTCTTTCACTCTCTCTCTCTCCCCCTCTCCCTTTATCTTTCTCTCAAACACACACAAAGCTGAGAAGTCATTTCAGCCAGGCAAAGCTGCCCTCCTATTTTGCATTCAGCTGATTGTGATTCCTCCTCAAAGGACCCCCTACTGAGCGGAGCAGCACAATTTGATGAAATATTCAGGTTTCCTAAAAGCTAATAATGTAGGACATCAAAGATCAATGCGGGAGCCTTCATCTGCTACTGATCAGAGGGATGTAAGGCTGTCTGTGCGGTGGTGTCCTGGTCCTTAGGACTGTGTGTGGTGTCTCTGTGCGCGCGTGTGAGGTAGACCGACTTCTGACATGTGCCTTCATTAGGCCTAGCCGAGAGAGGAGAGAAGGCCCCTTGCTCCCCTAACAAACAGGAATGCTATGAATACAACTACACAGGGACATGGCTTGCATATTAAATAAATAGGCCAACTTCTATTGTCACATTAAGTGTATACCAGAATCTCCACTTGTGGCAATATATACAGGGTAGTAATGCAGTAACTGCATAATAATGTTGTACAAGCACAATAAGAACATGTAGCTGCATAAGGTTGTACAAACACAATAAGAACATGTAGCTGCATAATAAGGTTGTACAACCACAATAAGAACATGTAGCTGCATAATAAGGTTGTACAAACACAATAAGAACATGTAGCTGCATAATAAGGTTGTACAAGCACAATAAGAACATGTTGCTGCATAATAAGGTTGTACAAGCACAATAAGAACATGTAGCTGCATAATAAGTTTGTACAAGCACAATAAGAACATGTAGCTGCATAATAAGGTTGTACAAACACAATAAGAACATGGCTAATTGCCAGTCACAGCATAGCCATATTCCATGGTTCCTGCTCAGCTAACCTCTTGCTATAAATTTCATCAAATCTTATTGGTCACTTACATGTGTTTAGCAGATGTAATTGTGGGTGTAGCGAAATGCTTGTGTTTCCAGCTCCAACAGTTCAGTAATATCTAACAAGCAATATCTAACAATTTCACAACAATACACACATCTAACAAATCTCAGTAAAGGAATGGGATTAAGAATATATAAATATTTGGATGAGCAATATAATGGCACAACACAGTACATGTATTTCCTTTACAGTCGTGTCATATACTCCTATTCAGGTTATTACCGCTTGAACAACCTGGAACAAATACAATTGAGAAAGACTATAACCTACATTTTGCCATTATTGACTTGTATATCTGCTGTTGGTCAGTTGTACACTACAAATACATTCCATGATATTTATATTCGTTTTTGAATTTGACAATGGTACTGTGAACCGTTTGCTTAAGGAACTGTCCTTGTACTCAGATTCTGGTCTCTGTGTCAATGAACAATATAGAGACTGCAGTGTTGTGTAGTGTACAACCAACCAACAGCAGATATATAAGTCAATAATGGCAAAATGTAGGAGGTTATATTCTTTCTCAATTGTATTTGTTCCTGGTTGTTCCATCGGTAATAGCCTGAATACGAGTATATGACACGACTTTAATTGCTTGAGTTAACAAGGTTAGCTCCACTCCACCACCTTTAAGGTGAAGCAAATCAGAGCTGGTATATTCACCGCCTATCCCCGTAAACCTTTCACCCAAAGGCTAGTGCTACAGTATACATCTAGGCAATAACAGAAATATTGGAGTGGATATAAATTGTAAATCCTTAAATTATGTTTTTTCAGTGTGCTGAGTGACTTCATAGGGGTCGGGAGACCCCGCTCTTCAAAGAGCATATTTCCCCCAAAATGTCAGAGAGAATGAGGGAAGTGTAGGACTAATGGATTACGATACAATACATCCCAGCTTGTGAGAGAAGATAGATATCTCATCACCTGTATCGCTGCCTGCCGGTGATAACAGAAAGAGCGATGTTCAAGCTACATATTGTGTGGGCGGCAGATAGTCTAGCGGTTAGGAGCGTTGGGCCAGTAACCAAAAGGTTGCTGGTTCAAATCCCCTGAGCCGATTAGTTGAAAAATCTGTCTGCTAAATTAATCAAATGTTAAATGTGTGGGGGATATACAGCCAAGCAGTTCTACAATGTTGATTCTTACTGAACTATACCTCATTGATTTGTAGAGGGTCCGCAATCCAAAGAAATATATATTTTTTTGCTATTTAGTATTTATTCATTTATAGACAACACGAGCAAAAACACATGTCAGCTTTTAGGCCACTGTCAGTGTGAATTTTAAGTGTGTATAATAATACACATATAGTCCTCCAGTCGTTAATGGTGACGCAGTAGTGTCCTTATCTAGTAGTCCCTATGCCTTTAACGGTTAAAGGTTGATTCTCTCCAGTCTATGCCCACACTGAACAGAACACGGGCTCTTTTTCACTGTTTACTGGGGTTGTTCCGCATTCCACGAGAGTCCACCTGTTATCTGTGTTCATAGTGCCTTTCATTCATTCCATTCTAACACCTTACTGGTAACCCTAGTAGCACACAGGAGTCCGGGCAAGGTAAACCACCTCCACATCCTCCCTCGAGCTCCCGTGTCCCCTGGGATAGTGGGGTAGAACGGAGGGAAGAGGGACAGAGGGTTTGTGTGGGTGTGCCTTTACAGAAAAAACACATGAATTTCATGTGATAACATGTGATCGCATGTAAAAGCAACATGTGATAACATGAAACTACACATGTGGAAACATGATCTCGTGTGAAATTAAAAAAAGAAAAGAAAAAAAAGAAACAGACCTTTTTCAGGACCCGGTCTTTCTAAGATAATTTGTAAAAATCCAAATAACTTCACAGATCTTCATCGTAAAGGGTTTAAACAATTAATGAACATGCACCTGTGGAATGGTCGATAAGACAGCTTAGAGATGGTAGGCAATTAAGGTCACAGTTACACAGAAGACTTAGGACACTAAAGAGGCCTTTCTACCGACTCTGAAAAACACCAAACGAAAGATGCCCAGGGTCCCTGCTCATCTGCGTGAACGTGCCATAGGCATGCTGCAAGGAGGCATGAGGACTGTGGCATTAACGGCAGTCACTGCGACTCATCGAAGCACCGCAGGCTATGCTGCAGTATGATGCAACTTTTAAATGAGGAACCACTGTGCGTGTGTGGCACAGGGTCTCGTAAGGTCAATGTGAAGGTCAGAATATGCCTCCGCGTACACTTGAATTGCAGAGATGCTGTATATTCACATTATACACTCCCAATACACAACACACACACACACACACACACACACACACACACACACACACACACACACACACACACACACACACACACACACACACACACACACTTTCTCTGATCAGTGTAAAGGGAAAAACTGTCGGTCATGGGAGGAGGAGAGGGCAATATCATGCGGTGTCCCTACGCTGAAGGATGGCTGTCGTTGCCTTAAATGAAAGAGTGTGACTCTGAATCTGTGTATGTACTGCCGCCCATCGCTCATCTCCTTCCCTTTGATTTGCTCTTATTGTACTCCTTTCCTCTGCCTCTGCCTGCTAGTGTACGGCTGTACTGGGCTATGAGTGATGAACTAGCCAGTGAGCACTATGCTGTGGATGCAGCCCGGGCCTTGTTGAATAGCTATATGAATTTCAATTGCAGTTCAAGAAAACACAGAGACCTTGGGTGTACTTTGAACGACCCTTGTCAATGCCCCATCGTCGGGAGATGATGGGTATTTCTTTACTTGATTTCTTTCATTGTTGGAAACCTGGAAATCAAGGCGGAAACATTGGAGAAATTGAGAAATGTCCCTATTCAGGCTTCTCATTTTCAAACAATGACCGAATAGAATGACATTTGTATCATTTTAAGAATAGGGCATATATATATTTTTTTCTCTTACGATATTGAGACCATATTTGTTTTTGCTGACATTTTTCAATTGATTGAATTCCTATATCCATCCCCGTGGGGCATATTTGGATGGTATTTGAAAGGCCTTCTCAGCCGTGTGGTCATAACCATTATCTGGTCAAACGACTCTATAAGATGAAAATCGTTGTCTTGTCTTTAGCTCTGTATTTCATTAAAACCCACTCTCTTTATATTTAAATGTTTCATTTTCCATCTGGGTGTTATTGCCTCACTCCCATTTCACCCTCTGGTATGTGGGCACTTAGGAAACTTAAAACAAAACATTTGCACATTTTAAAAACACACACTTCATGCCACACTCCCTCTGCAATCATTCTTAGGTCTGTAATGACATTCTTGCAAAGTGTGGGAGCTAGAAAAATATCCTAATCTTAAAGTTAAGCAATGTAAAAAGTGAACTGTTAGAGAGTATGGGTCTAAATATATATATATATTTTGAAAATGTACAATTTTCTTTATGCTGTGCTCCACTGCCATGCCATGGTTCTGTCTTACGCACAGGGCACTATCACCACTAAGGAATCACAATCATCCATCTGGAACGATGCGAATGGAATGGCGTCAAACACATGGAAACTATGTACAATGTATTTGATATCATTCCACTGATTCCCCTCCAGCCATGATCAGAAGCTCGTCCTCCCCAATAATGTGCCACCAACCTCCTGTGCTATAATCACTAAGGAATAATCATGGTCCACACACATCCACACAGTTGTGAAGAGGGCACATCTGCACCTCTTCCCCATCAGGAGGCTGAAAAGATTTGGCATGGGGCCTCAGATCCTCAAAATGTTCTGCATTGTTCTATTGACTGGCTGCATCATCACTTGGTACAGCAACTGCAAGGCATCCGACCACAAGGCGCTACAGAGGGGGGTGAGTACGGCCCAGTACATCACTAGGGCCGAGCTCCCTGCCATGCAGGACCACTACGCCAGGCGGGGTTAGAGGAAGGCCCAAGAAAACTTGTCAAAGACTCCAGCCACCCAAGCAATATCAGTGCACCAAGTCTGGAACCAACAGGACCCTGAACAGCTTCTATCCCCAAGCCATAAAGCTGTGAAACAAGACTGCTAAATAGCTAATTAAATGGCTACACGGACTACCTGCATTTACCTATTTTTGCACTAACTCTCTTGCACTGACTTTATGCACACACACTGGACCAATGTTCCCTCAATTTTTGGGGGGGCACTGAGCAAATTTGGGGTCTTTTGAGTGGAAGTTTTGTGAGAATTTTGTACGACTTCCGGTGCATGTTTACAATGAACACTGAGGCTGTACCCTTACAGTTTTAGACAGTAGCCAATAGGCTATTGTGGCTATTTGATCATAATGTAGGCCTACCAACAAAACCAATAGAGCGAATCCCAGAACATTTTCACATGGAAATAGCTTTTGATTTCTATAGTATAGCCTACAGTAGCCAATATGTGGTGTTCAATGCAGGACTATTGCATGAAGCTTTGAAAAACGTTTTTACATTATAAAGGGTTTGACATGAATTTGTGATAAAAAAAAAACTTGGTCTGTAACACCATGGGTAAAATAGGTGACTGTACATTGCATTGTGTTGTATGATGCAATAAATCACGTTACAAAATAAAAATACAAATTATTACCATACAGAGAATTAGACAATGTAGGCTAATCCTCTCCCTATTGGTTTATTTCATAGTCGAGCCTGTCTCAAAATACAACACTGGCCCTTTAATTAAACCAAAGCTTTTTACCTGACTGGCTTTTCAGACATCATGAAATATAGCCTACAGGTGTTGTGATCTTGTAGGAAGCAAAAACTCCACATTGCTGACCTATCCTTATCTATAAATGGGCTAATAACTCGCAAACTAGCAAAGAATATCAACACGTGCACATGCTCGGATCTGATCTGATCTGGAAAAAAACTCGTTCACTCGCGGGTTATTGAAATGCCGCTCGTGGTCTACCCCTGTCAAATATTGCGCTGTGGCTCTGGCTTTGCCTACAATAAAATCACAGACTCAATCTTGCAAAGTTAGATTTGTTTTGGTTTGTTGCATTGAAAATGGGTTATTTAATGTTGATTCGATCACAGAAAAAACGTTGAATAATATAGTGCAAACGAATTGGGTGAACTCAGTGAAGTTCAATCTCTTGCGTTTCTGTGCAGTCCTGGAGTAGGTGAGCGGCTGTGCACGGGCGCAGTTTCGAGGGAGCATTGCGCTGGACTCTACCCACACATTTACTGACACTGACATCCCAACACACACATACACACCGTCTAAATACGCCCACACACATACATCACAGGCACACATGCATACTGATTACAAACACACACACACACATTCGCACATACCACATACACTGCTGCTACTGCCTATCTATCCTGTTGCCTAGTCCCATTACCCCTACCTATACAGTATGTACATAGCTACCTCAATTACCTCCATGCTACTGTCACTTGTTATTCATTTTCCACTGTGTATTTATTCCTCATGTCACTATTTCTATTTAATTTTACTTGTTTTTTTTATCTTAAACTCTGCATTGTTGGAAAGGACCTGTAAGTAAGCATTTCACTGTTTGTCTACACATGTTGTTTTACAAAGCATGTGACAAATACAATTTCATTCCTACTGTCTCTCCCTGCCTGTGATCTGACCTAGGGTCCGGAGTTAGTAGCCTGCTCACTGTGTTTAGAGGCTGTAGCTCTCATAACGCTGATCAGGTGTCAGGGCTATTGGGCTAATTGTGGGATTATTACTGACCACATAGTCTGTGTGGTGTGGAGCTCACATCATCAAATCACTTACTGCTCTCTGCTGTCCTCTGCAGTTGGCAACTATTATCATCATTGGAGTCTAAATTATATTTAGAGTCTTTTCCTTCACGTAGAAATATGTGTCGAAGATAGTGTGTTGGTGAAGTCAGTGAGAGAAGCAAGATTTGAATTATTTGATTTTTGTTGAATGGTGACTTGCTTGATGATTGTGTGACTTGGTTGTTTGAGTGTTTTCTGTTTTATTCTCACAAACACAGAGCATTACTGGGGCGGCAGGTAGCCTAGTGGTTAGAGTGTTGGGCCAGTAACCGAAAGGTTGCTAGATCAAATCCCTGAGCTGTCAAGGTAAAACATCTGTTGTTCTGCCCCTGAACAAGGCAGTTCCTAGGCTGACATTGTAAATAAGAATTTATTCTCAACTGTCTTTGCCTAGTTTGAAAAAAAATCTAAAAATTATTATTGTTTAATTTGGATAATGAATGTACTTTTTAAATAGTTTATTTAAATTGTTGATTTGAATATTAAGTATATCTCTCTCATTCCCCCACCACCACTCCCCCGCCCCCGATAAAAAGCTAGACATTTAATTGCATGAACACTTTGACAGTTAAAGCAATTAAGGTGACAGGTGAGTGTGTTAAAAGCAGGATGTTCATTATAACCCCATACCTGTCTGTCCTGACAGCTCCTTAAATGCCTGCTGCTCCCACCCCTACCACGCTCCACCGTGGCTCCTTTCGTTTCATTTAACTCCCAGTTTCCACCATTTAGGGGGGAAAATGTGTCAATGGAACCCACGTCGGTTTGCCATTCTGTGTCAGGAAGTGCAAACAATGCCCTAAGCTTCATAGTTCTTTGCATTCAGGTCAGCGGAATATGACCGCTGTGTCTTTCACTGAACGATTAATGGGGTTGAATTGTAGATATCCTGGTGAATTACATTACCTTGAAAACACAAGGTTTTCTACGTGATCTGTTTGCGCAGGATTCTGTTGTTTATTTTGATTGGGCGATGTTTGTAGATTTGGGTAAACGTCAGTTTAACAATTTAATGATAGTTACTGCTGACTAATAATAGGAAGGACAATTTTTTTTTTTTTTTAACATGATGGCATAATTTTCCCCTTCTCACTCCCTCTCTTCTCTCTCTCCATACACCACATTTCCTGCCACTCTGGATGGAGGTGACATAACAGAAGTGGGGGGTGAAGAGCAGGCCTACATTCCTCCCTCCCCCCTGTGTTATGCATTGTGGGGGTATTGTGTACAGCTGTTGTATATCCCCTGGCTGATCTGAGGCAGACCTCAGCAGGACAGCTTTGACAGCTGTGACGGCTCGGCTGGTAACCGCTGGTACCCTGTGTGCGTGGCGTAACCTCGCCTCACCTGGGTCTGGTTCTGATATGTACTGAGAGAGCAACAGACAGAGAGAGATTACAGAGAATATGGGCTGCAGGTCTAGTTTCATTGTGTCCGGATCCAGTCATAACTACAGCAGCTAATAACAATAATTATGTACACAGCATATGTTAATATCTACTATACTAATGTTATACTGTACTAATACTTGTACTGAACTGTACAAGGCGGCAGTGCTACTATAACTGCTGTCCCTGGTGCTGATAGTGTGGCCTTGAATATGGTTATGAGCCTCCGATTATCTTGTGACTTTTCAAATGGTTTTATCGAATACTTTAAACCATGGTTTTCTAAGGCTATAGGCAGTGCCTACAGGCAGTTGCAATATGTCAGATTTCACATAATATTACCAGGAGCTGCAGTTCGGTTCTGTGTAGTTTGTCAAAGGCTTCTATTGTCCACCTAATTGTCAGTTGACATTTCTCTTCCTGATTGTTATAGACATCAAATCAGTGGCGTGATAAGACTGGAAGGTATTATTTTCCGTATTACCTCCTCATCATGAATATGAATGCAAACGACTAATTTCACAAAGATAACGGTGAACAGCTCTGTGTGTAGTGACAAAATCATTCTTTGAGGGAAAAGCAATCATTTAAATTGCAAACCCCTTAGAGGTGTGTGGAGGTTTTATTGAATTGCACATTTCTGTTGCTAGCTAATAATAATAGAAACAATGAATTAGGAGATTAGGTACCTGGCGCATATTGACGATTCATAACGTGCAGGAATCCACTCATCATACAGAGCATTCAAAGCACTGATTTATTAGGAGAAGAACAAGAAAAGAAACAACACAAAGCTAATCAGGCCACGTTTTAAGAGGGAGAGATGGGTCTATGTTGCATTGAAACTGTGTAGTGACTGTGTTCTAGAGAGTGTAACGCAGGTGCTGCCTGCTGTACCTCCTAGATAGAGGGAGAGAGAAAAAGTCCTCCTTAGAGAAGCTGTGTGGTGTGTAGCTCTGTGTGCCCCAGTGTATTGCTGTGACCTAGAGCGATTCTTGAACAAATAAGATTGCCTTTGTGTGTGCATTATTTTCTGTTGACATTTGCTAAGCGCTAGCCAGGGCTGCTGCTGGCCGGGGGAGATAGATAGAGGAGGGTCTATAATGTGTCTGTATCGGCCTAGGCTCTTTAATGTTACCTTGAGAAGAGAGGATAAGAGGTGTGTGTATGTATGTATGTATGTAT
>NC_060184.1:60050447-60080447 GCF_021184085.1 Oncorhynchus gorbuscha
ATAGCTACTTTTACTTCTATGACTGTTAGTTTTCGATGGTAGGGAACCTTATAGGGATATTGAGGCTTTTACATTTGACTTAAGCAGGGAACTCATTATCATTCAGTTATGGAATAATTTTATTGATATAATATTTGACAAATACAGGTGATTATTAGACAGAGCAGGAAGCTTAAATATTGAATATTTACTGCAATACAACAGTGTCCTTGATTTTGATTGGCTCCACATTTCCCTAATAAAATAACTTTATAATATAATTGTTATGCTCTCTTTAATGAAATGTATTGTAGGGTTTCCTATATTAATTATAATTATATTACAATAGTACGCAAGTATAAACACCATGGTACCACGCAGCCATCATACCGCTCAGGAAGGAGACACGTTCTGTCTCCTAGAGATGAACATACTTTAGTGCGAAAAGTGCGACTCAATCCTAGAACAACAGCAAAGGACCTTGTGATGATGCTGGATGAAACAGGTACAAAAGTATCTATATCCACAGTAAAACGAGTCCTATATCGACATAACCTGAAAGGCCGCTCGGCAAGGAAGAAGCCACATCTCCAAAACTGCCATAAAAAAGCCAAACTTCGGTTTGCAACTGCACATGGGGACAGAGATTTGTACTTTTTGGCTCTCTTCGATGTCGGCTCTTCCTATCATTGTGAAGGTGTATGTAAACTTCCGATTTATGTCACCCAAGTCATAGTCTCTCTGCTACCGCACGGAAGGTTCAAAAGCCTCCTTAACAGCTTCTACCCCCAAGCCATAAGACTGCTGAACAATTAATCATCATTGACACCCCCCACGCTTTGTTTTTACACTGCTGCTTCTCGCTGTTTATTACCTATGCATAGTCACTTTACCCCTACCTACATGTACAAATTACCTTGCCTAACCTGTACCCTCGCACATTGATTCGGTACCAGTACCCCCTGTATTGTTATGTAATTTTCTTGTTACTTTTTTATTTGATATTTTCTGAAATTCATTTATTTCAAACTACATTGTTTATTAAGGGCTCGTAAGTAAGCATTTCACGGTAAGGTCTGCACCTGTTATGTTCGGTGCATGTGACAAATAAAATTGTATTTTATTTGAGAGTTGCACTGGTGTGTATTCTCTGAAAGTAAGGCAAATCTAATGAAGTCTTTATTTCAATCCAGGTTTCTCTGGAGATGGAATATTAAGTTATTTATATCACCAGAGGGGTAGAGGGGGACCTGAATCAGTGATTATGACCAGATAGACAGATCACCTGAAGAAATAGAGCACCTTACATATTCGCCTATAGTCACAACTGTTTATAACTATCATCAAAATATATATCAAGATATATGCTTAGATCCAGTCAAAACATTTCGTAAAAGTCTGTCGGTACTATGAGTACTTGGTAGAACTGTAATACAAAAACCAGATACCCTCTGAAAGTACACACAATGGCTGTAGTGGTTTGTGTTATCCCCCTAAATTATTATACGGAAAATGTTATCTAAATACCAAAATTACTATAATATCATCCAATATTCTATATGTGCCACTTGTTTTTACATTTTGGGTGCTATACCATTGGTTTGAAGTGACAGGATTCGGTCAAGCTTTTTGAAGCAGTTATTATCACATAAATATGACAAAATTGAAATTTCCTTCCAAATCCTGAAAACTGCCTGTGTGTGTTCCTGTGTGTGCCTGTGTGTTCTGTGTGTGTGCCTGTGTGTTCTGTGTGTGTTCCAGAACTACTATGGGGCGGCGAAGTCTATCTTGTCAGACAACCCCCTAGGCCTGACTTGTGGCATGGTGTGCCCGACCTCTGACCTCTGTGTGGGGGGCTGTAACCTCTATGCCTCTGAGGAAGGACCAATCAACATCGGGGGGCTCCAGCAGTTCGCCACTGAGGTATGGGTGTTGTAGTCCTCTTTAACCCGTTCTGTAGTCCTCATCAGACTCACTTGGACACATGACTTGAGCTGCTTGATTCACCTCGATACACACTGACAGGTATTCTGGACATTCATTTGATTCACATTATGAGATACGAATGCATTACATGTTAGAAATGAGGCATACAAAACACATTTCTTTAACTTATGTGAAAGGATATACTTTTTCACATCGTTTTAATTGGTCAATGTCTTTGCCAGAATGAAACAAGGTTGAGCTCAAGCCACCCCCTCACACACATCCAGTTTGAGAAGTCTGACAAGCTGCTACCTGTACAGTTAGTAGTGATGGTGTTTTGATACATTTTTAGAAGGAGTGTAGAGGATAAGGAGTGTACACTATGTGTAGAGACACATCAGGTGTATGGGTGGATGGATAGGCTGTTGGGCTGCAGGACTGTGTTAGGGCGAAGCCATTGAGTAGGTGTATTTCTGATTGGGTATCAAAACATGCCAGCTGTTGGTAGTTAGCAGTGAGTAGCTTTTAACAATGTGATTGTTACAGATACCACGGTCTGGTTATAATTGATGTTTTAACATTTCTGCTGTAACGTTCTGTGTACATTTACATCTATTCCACATGTAAATGTGTACATAGAATATATACAGCAACAGCATTATCTTACCACATGTTGCAACATTGTTACACCTCTACGCAGTCTTTGGCATGTCTTTTTAGGTTTTTAACAGACACATTATCCTGGATCTTCAGAACAGCTCAAGCAATTACCATATAGTTTCTTACTCACAACTGCACTGTTAACCACTGATATTGTATTTGTATACGTCATTACGTTAACCTGCTGCTTCTCTGCACTCTACTGTACTACCCTGCTCTTTACTCTGTACTCTACTGTACTACCCTGCTCTTTACTCTGTACTCTACTGTACTACCCTGCTCTTTACTCTGTACTCTACTGTACTACCCTGCTCTTTACTCTGTACTCTACTGTACTACCCTGCTCTTTACTCTGTACTCTACTGTACTACCCTGCTCTTTACTCTGTACTCTACTGTACTACCCTGCTCTTTACTCTGTACTCTACTGTACTACCCTGCTCTTTACTCTGCACTCTACTGTACTACCCTGCTCTTTACTCTGTACTGTACTACCCTGCTCTTTACTCTGACCTCTACTGTACTACACTGCTCTTTACTCTGTACTCTACTGTACTACCCTGCTCTGTACTCTGCACTCTACTGTACGACCCTGCTCTTTACTCTGTACTCTACTGTACGACCCTGCTCTTTACTCTGTACTCTACTGTACGACCCTGCTCTTTACTCTCCACTCTACTGTACTACACTGATCTTTACTCTGTACTCTACTGTACTAGCCTGCTCTTTACTCTGTACTCTACTGTACGACCCTGCTCTTTACTCTGCACTCTACTGTACTACACTGATCTTTACTCTGTACTCTACTGTACTAGCCTGCTCTTTACTCTGTACTCTACTGTACAACCCTGCTCTTTACTCCACTTTACTGTACTACCCTGCTCTTTACTCTGTACTGTACTACACTACTGTACTACACTGCTCTTTACTCTGTACTTTACTGTACGACACTGCTCTTTACTCTGTACTGTACTACACTACTCTTTACTCTGTACTGTACTACCCTGCTCTTTACCCTGCACCTTACTGTACTACCCTGCTCTTTACTCTGTACTGTACTACCCTGCTCTTTACTCTGCACTCTACTGTACTACAATGCTCTTTACTCTTCACTTTACTGTACTACACTGCTCTTTACTCTGCACTCTACTGTACTACACTGCTCTTTACTCTGTACTGTACTGTACTGTACTATACTGCTCTTTACTCTGTACTCTACTGTACTACACTGCTCTTTACTCTGTACTCTAATGTACTACACTGCTCTTTACTCTGTACTATACTGCTCTTTACTCTGTACTGTACTACACTACTCTGCACTCTACTGTACTACTCTGCTCTTTACTCTGTACTGCACTACCCTGCTCTTTACTCTGTACTGTACTACCCTGCTCTTTACCCTGCACATTACTGTACTACCCTGCTCTTTACTCTGTACTGTACTACCCTGCTCTTTACTCTGCACTCTACTTTACTACACTGCTCTTTACTCTGCACTTTACTGTACTACACTGCTCTTTACTCTGCACTCTACTGTACTACACTGCTCTTTACTTTGTACTCTACTGTACTACCATGCTCTTTACTCTGTACTGTACTACCCTGCTCTTTACTCTGTACTGTACTACCCTGCTCTTTACCCTGCACATTACTGTACTACCCTGCTCTTTACTCTGCACATTACTGTACTACCCTGCTCTTTACTCTGTACTGTACTACACTAATCTGCACTCTACTGTACTACCCTGCTCTTTACTCTCTACTGTACTACCCTGCACTTTACTCTGCACTCTACTGCCCTACCCGACTCTGCACTCTACTGTACTAAACTGCTCTGTACTCTACTGTACTACACTACCCTGCACTCTACTGTACTAAACTACTCTTTACTCTGCACTCTACTGTACTATACTGCTCTTTACTCTGCACTTTATTGTACTACCCTGGTCTTTACTCTGTACTGTACTACCCTGCTCTTTACTTTGCACTCTACTGTACTACACTGCTTTTACTCTGCACTTTACTGTACTACACTGCTCTTTACTCTGTACTGTACTACACTACTCTGCACTCTACTGTACTACACTGCTCTTTACTCTGCACTCTACTGTACTACACTGCTCTGTACTCTACTGTACTACACTGCTCTTTACTCTGTATTCTACTGTACTACCCTGCTATTTACTCTGCACTCTACTGTACTACCCTACTCTGCACTCTACTGTACTACACTGCTCTGTACTCTACTGTACTACACTGCTCTGTACTCTACTGTACTAAACTACTCTTTACTCTGCATTCTACTGTACTACACTGCTCTTTACTCTGCATTCTACTGTACTACACTGCTCTTTACTCCGCACTCTACTGTACTACACTGCTCTGTACTCTACTGTACTACACTACTCTGCACTCTACTGTACTAAACTACTCTTTACTCTGTTCTCTACTGTACTACACTGCTCTTTACGCTGTACTCTACTGTATTACCCTGCTCTTTACTCTACTGTACTACACTGCTCTTTACTCTGCACTCTACTGTACTACACTGCTCTTTACTCTGCACTCTACTGCCCTACCCGACTCTGCACTCTACTGTACTACACTGCTCTGTACTCTACTGTACTACACTACTCTGCACTCTACTGTACTATACTGCTCTTTACTCTGCACTTTATTGTACTACCCTGGTCTTTACTCTGTACTGTACTACACTGCTTTTTACTCTGCACTTTACTGTACTACACTGCTCTTTACTCTGTACTGTACTACACTACTCTGCACTCTACTGTACTACACTGCTCTTTCCTCTGCACTTTACTGTACTACCCTGCTCTTTACACTGTACTCTATTGTACTACCCTGCTCTTTACTCTGCACTTTACTGTACGACACTGCTCTTTACTCTGCACTTTACTGTACTAACCTGCTCTTTACTCTGTACTGTACTACACTACTCTTTACTCTGTACTCTACTGTACTACACTGCTCTGTACTCTACTGTACTACACTACTCTGCACTCTACTGTACTACACTGCTCTGTACTCTGCACTTTACTGTACTACCCTGCTCTTTACTCTGCACTCTACTGTACTACCCTGCTCTTTACTCTGCACTGTACTACCCTGCTCTTTACTCTGGACTCTACTGTACTATACTGCTCTTTACTCTGTACTGTACTACACTGCTCTTTACTCTGTACTGTACTTCCCTGCTCTTTACTCTGTACTGTACTACCCTGCTCTTTACTCTGCACGTTACTGTACTACACTGCTCTTTACTCTGTACTGTACTTCCCTGCTCTTTACTCTGCACTTTACTGTACCACACTGCTCTTTACTCTGCACTTTATTGTACTACCCTGCTCATTACTCTGTACTGTACTACCCTGCTCTTTACTCTGCACTTTACTGTACTACACTGCTCTTTACTCTGTACTGTACTTCCCTGGTCTTTACTCTGTACTGTACTACCCAGCTCTTTACTCTGCACTTTACTGTACTTCACTGCTCTTCACTCCGTACTGTACTACACAGCTCTTTACTCTGCACTCTACTGTACTACACTGCTCTTTACTCTGCACTTTCCTGTACTACCCTGCTCTTTACTCTGTATTGTACTGTACTACACTGCTCTTTACTCTGTACTCTACTGTACTATACTGCTCTTTACTCTTTACTGTACTACACTACTCTGCACTCTACTGTACTACACTGCTCTTTATTCTGTACTCTACTGTACTACACTACTCTTTACTCTGTACTCTACTGTACTACACTGCTCTTTACTCTGTATTCTACTGTAGTACCCTGCTCTTTACTCTGCACTCTACTGTACTACCCTACTCTGCACTCTACTGTACTACACTGCTCTGTACTCTACTGTACTACACTGCTCTGTACTCTACTGTACTAAACTACTCTTTACTCTGTTCTCTACTGTACTACACTGCTCTTTACTCTGTACTCTACTGTATTACCCTGCTCTTTACTCTACTGTACTACACTGCTCTTTACTCTGTACTCTACTGTACTACCATGCTCTTTACTCTGCACTCTACTGTACTACACTGCTCATTACTCTGTACTCTACTGTACTACCCTGCTCTTTACTCTGTACTCTACTGTACTACACTGCTCTTTACTCTGCACTCTACTGTACTACACCGCTCTTTACTCTGCACTCTACTATACTACCCTGCACTTTACTCTGTACTGTACTACACTGCTCTTTACTCTGTACTGTACTACACTGCTCTTTACTCTGCACTCTACTGTACTACGCTGCTCTTTACTCTGTACTGTACTACACTGCTCTTTACTCTGTACTCTACTGTACTACACTACTCTTTACTCTGTACTCTACTGTACTACCCTGCTCTTTACTCTGTACTCTACTGTACAACCCTGCTCTTTACTCCACTTTACTGTACTACCCTGCTCTTTACTCTGTACTGTACTACACTACTGTACTACACTGCTCTTTACTCTGTACTTTACTGTACGACACTGCTCTTTACTCTGTACTGTACTACACTACTCTTTACTCTGTACTGTACTACCCTGCTCTTTACCCTGCACCTTACTGTACTACCCTGCTCTTTACTCTGTACTGTACTACCCTGCTCTTTACTCTGCACTCTACTGTACTACAATGCTCTTCACTCTGCACTTTACTGTACGACACTGCTCTTTACTCTGTACTGTACTACCCTGCTCTTTACTCTGTACTGTACTACCCTGATCTTTACTCTGCACTTTACTGTACTACCCTGCTCTTCACCCTGTACTGTACTACCTAGCTCTACTCTGCACTCTACTGTACTACACTGCTCTTTACTCTTCACTTTACTGTACTACACTGCTCTTTACTCTGCACTCTACTGTACTACACTGCTCTTTACTCTGTACTGTACTGTACTGTACTATACTGCTCTTTACTCTGTACTCTACTGTACTACACTGCTCTTTACTCTGTACTCTAATGTACTACACTGCTCTTTACTCTGTACTGTACTACTGCTCTTTACTGTACTGTACTGTACTACACTACTCTGCACTCTACTGTACTACTCTGCTCTTTACTCTGTACTGTACTACCCTGCTCTTTACTCTGTACTGTACTACCCTGCTCTTTACCCTGCACATTACTGTACTACCCTGCTCTTTACTCTGTACTGTACTACCCTGCTCTTTACTCTGCACTCTACTGTACTACACTGCTCTTTACTCTGCACTTTACTGTACTACACTGCTCTTTACTCTGCACTCTGTACTGTACTACACTGCTCTTTACTTTGTACTCTACTGTACTACCATGCTCTTTACTCTGTACTGTACTACCCTGCTCTTTACTCTGCACTACTGTACTACCCTGCTCTTTACTCTGCACATTACTGTACTACCCTGCTCTTTACTCTGTACTGTACTACACTAATCTGCACTCTACTGTACTACCCTGCTCTTTACTCTCTACTGTACTACCCTGCACTTTACTCTGCACTCTACTGCCCTACCCGACTCTGCACTCTACTGTACTAAACTGCTCTGTACTCTACTGTACTACACTACCCTGCACTCTACTGTACTAAACTACTCTTTACTCTGCACTCTACTGTACTATACTGCTCTTTACTCTGCACTTTATTGTACTACCCTGGTCTTTACTCTGTACTGTACTACCCTGCTCTTTACTCTGCACTCTACTGTACTACACTGCTTTTACTCTGCACTTTACTGTACTACACTGCTCTTTACTCTGTACTGTACTGCACTACTCTGTACTGTACTACACTACTCTGCACTCTACTGTACTACACTGCTCTTTACTCTGCACTCTACTGTACTACACTGCTCTGTACTCTACTGTACTACACTGCTCTTTACTCTGTATTCTACTGTACTACCCTGCTATTTACTCTGCACTCTACTTTACTACACTGCTCTTTACTCTGCACTTTACTGTACTACACTGCTCTTTACTCTGCACTCTACTGTACTACACTGCTCTTTACTTTGTACTCTACTGTACTACCATGCTCTTTACTCTGTACTGTACTACCCTGCTCTTTACTCTGTACTGTACTACCCTGCTCTTTACCCTGCACATTACTGTACTACCCTGCTCTTTACTCTGCACATTACTGTACTACCCTGCTCTTTACTCTGTACTGTACTACACTAATCTGCACTCTACTGTACTACTGTACCTGCTCTTTACTCTGCACTACTGTACTACCCTGCACTTTACTCTGCACTCTACTGTACTACCCGACTCTGCACTCTACTGTACTAAACTGCTCTGTACTCTACTGTACTACACTACCTGCACTCTACTGTACTAAACTACTCTTTACTCTGCACTCTACTGTACTATACTGCTCTTTACTCTGCACTTTATTGTACTACCCTGGTCTTTACTCTGTACTGTACTACCCTGCTCTTTACTTTGCACTCTACTGTACTACACTGCTTTTACTCTGCACTTTACTGTACTACACTGCTCTTTACTCTGTACTGTACTACACTACTCTGCACTCTACTGTACTACACTGCTCTTTACTCTGCACTCTACTGTACTACACTGCTCTGTACTCTACTGTACTACACTGCTCTTTACTCTGTATTCTACTGTACTACCCTGCTATTTACTCTGCACTCTACTGTACTACCCTACTCTGCACTCTACTGTACTACACTGCTCTGTACTCTACTGTACTACACTGCTCTGTACTCTACTGTACTACTACTACTTTTACTCTGCATTCTACTGTACTACACTGCTCTTTACTCTGCATTCTACTGTACTACACTGCTCTTTACTCCGCACTCTACTGTACTACACTGCTCTGTACTCTACTGTACTACACTACTCTGCACTCTACTGTACTAAACTACTCTTTACTCTGTTCTCTACTGTACTACACTGCTCTTTACGCTGTACTCTACTGTATTACCCTGCTCTCTTTACTCTACTGTACTACACTGCTCTTTACTCTGCACTCTACTGTACTACACTGCTCTTTACTCTGCACTCTACTGTACCCGACTCTGCACTCTACTGTACTACACTGCTCTGTACTCTACTGTACTACACTACTCTGCACTCTACTGTACTATACTGCTCTTTACTCTGCACTTTATTGTACTACCCTGGTCTTTACTCTGTACTGTACTACACTGCTTTTTACTCTGCACTTTACTGTACTACACTGCTCTTTACTCTGTACTGTACTACACTACTCTGCACTCTACTGTACTACACTGCTCTTTCCTCTGCACTTTACTGTACTACCCTGCTCTTTACACTGTACTCTATTGTACTACCCTGCTCTTTACTCTGCACTTTACTGTACGACACTGCTCTTTACTCTGCACTTTACTGTACTACCCTGCTCTTTACTCTGTACTGTACGACACTACTCTTTACTCTGCACTCAACTGTACTACCCTGCTCTTTACTCTGCACTCTACTGTACTACCCTACTCTTTACCCTGTACTGTACTACCCTGCTCTTTACTCTGTACTGTACTACTCTTTACTCTGTACTCTACTGTACTATACTGCTCTTTACTCTGTACTGTACTACACTACTCTGCACTCTACTGTTCTACACTTCTCTTTACTCTGCACTTTGCTGTACTAACCTGCTCTTTACTCTGTACTCTACTGTACTACACTACTCTTTACTCTGCACTCTACTGTACTACACTGCTCTGTACTCTACTGTACTACACTACTCTGCACTCTACTGTACTAAACTGCTCTTTACTCTGTACTCTACTGTACTACACTTCTCTTTACTCTGCACTTTACTGTACTAACCTGCTCTTTACTCTGTACTGTACTACACTACTCTTTACTCTGTACTCTACTGTACTACACTGCTCTGTACTCTACTGTACTACACTACTCTGCACTCTACTGTACTACACTGCTCTGTACTCTGCACTGTACTACCCTGCTCTTTACTCTGGACTCTACTGTACTATACTGCTCTTTACTCTGTACTGTACTACACTACTCTGTACTGTACTACACTACTCTGCACTCTACTGTACTACACTGCTCTTTACTCTGCACTCTGCACTCTCCTGTACAACACTGCTCTGCACTCTACTGTACTACACTGCTCTTTACTCTGTACTGTACTACACTACTCTGCACTCTACTGTACTACACTGCTCTTTACTCTGCACTCTACTGTACTACACTGCTCTTTACTCTGCACTTTACTGTACTACACTGCTCTTTACTCTGCACTTTACTGTACTACCCTGCTATTTACTCTGTACTGTACTACCCTGCTCTTTACTCTGCACTTTACTGTACTACACTGCTCTTTACTCTGTACTGTACTACCATGCTCTTTACTCTGCACTTTACTGTACTACACTGCTCTTCACTCTGTACTGTACAACACTACTCTGCACTCTACTGTACTACACTGCTCTTTACTCTGCACTTTACTGTACTACACTGCTCTTTACTCTGCACTTTACTGTACTACCTGTACTGTACTACTGCTATTTACTCTGTACTACACTGTACTACTGTGTACTTTTTACTCTGCACTTTACTGTACCACACTGCTCTTTACTCTGCACTTTACTGTACCACACTGCTCTTTACTCTGCACTTTATTGTACTACCCTGCTCTTTACTCTGTACTGTACTACCCTGCTCTTTACTCTGCACTTTACTGTACTACACTGCTCTTTACTCTGTACTGTACTTCCCTGCTCTTTACTCTGTACTGTACTACCCTGCTCTTTACTCTGCACTTTACTGTACTACACTGCTCTTCACTCCGTACTGTACTACACTGCTCTTTACTCTGCACTTTCCTGTACTACCCTGCTCTTTACTCTGTACTCTACTGTACTATACTGCTCTTTACTATTTACTGTACTACACTACTCTGCACTCTACTGTACTACACTGCTCTTTACTCTGCAATTTACTGTACTACACTGCTCTTTACTCTGCACTTTACTGAACTACCCTGCTCTTTATTCTGTACTCTACTGTACTACACTGCTCTTTACTCTGTACTCTACTGTACTACCCTGCTCTTTACTCTGCACTACTGTACTACACTGCTCTGTACTCTACTGTACTACACTGCTCTGTACTCTACTGTACTACACTGCTCTGTACTCTACTGTACTAAACTGCTCTTTACTCTGTTCTCTACTGTACTACACTGCTCTTTACTCTGCACTACTGTACTACACTGCTCTGTACTCTACTGTATTACCCTGCTCTTTACTCTACTGTACTACACTGCTCTTTACTCTGTACTCTACTGTACTACCATGCTCTTTACTCTGCACTCTACTGTACTACACTGCTCATTACTCTGTACTCTACTGTACTACCCTGCTCTTTACTCTGTACTCTAATGTACTACCCTGCTCTTTACTCTGCACTCTATTGTACTACCCTGCTCTTTACTCTGTACTCTACTGTACTACACTGCTATTTACTCTGTACTGTACTACCCTGCTATTTACTCTGCAATTTACTGTCCTACCCTGCTCATTACTGTGTACTGTACTACCCTGCTCTTTACTCTGTACTCTACTGTACTACACTGCTCTTTACTCTGCACTCTACTGTACTACACCGCTCTTTACTCTGCACTCTACTATACTACCCTGCACTTTACTCTGTACTGTACTACACTGCTCTTTACTCTGTACTGTACTACACTGCTCTTTACTCTGCACTCTACTGTACTACGCTGCTCTTTACTCTGTACTGTACTACACTGCTCTTTACTCTGTACTCTACTGTACTACACTACTCTTTACTCTGTACTCTACTGTACTACCCTGCTCTTTACTCTGTACTCTACTGTACTACCCTGCTCTTTACTCTGTACTCCACTGTACTACACTTCTCTTTACTCTGCACTTCACTGTACTACACTGCTCTTTACTCTGCACTCTGCACTCTCCTGTACAACACTGCTCTGCACTCTACTGTACTACACTGCTCTTTACTCTGCACTCTACTGTACTACACTGCTCTTTACTCTGCACTTTACTGTACTACCCTGCTATTTACTCTGTACTGTACTACCCTGCTCTTTACTCTGCACTTTACTGTACTACACTGTTCTTTACTCTGTACTGTACTACCATGCTCTTTACTCTGCACTTTACTGTACTACACTGCTCTTCACTCTGTACTGTACAACACTACTCTGCACTCAACTGTACTAACCTGCTCTTTACTCTGCACTCTACTGTACTACCCTGCTCTTTACTCTGTACTGTACTACACTACTCTGCACTCTACTGTACTACACTGCTCTTTACTCTGCACTCTACTGTACTACACTGCTCTTTACTCTGCACTTTACTGTACTACACTGCTCTTTACTCTGCACTTTACTGTACTACCCTGCTATTTACTCTGTACTGTACTACCCTGCTCTTTACTCTGCACTTTACTGTACTACACTGCTCTTTACTCTGTACTGTACTACCATGCTCTTTACTCTGCACTTTACTGTACTACACTGCTCTTCACTCTGTACTGTACAACACTACTCTGCACTCTACTGTACTACACTGCTCTTTACTCTGCACTTTACTGTACTACACTGCTCTTTACTCTGCACTTTACTGTACTACCCTGCTATTTACTCTGTACTGTACTACCCTGCTCTTTACTTGTACTCTGCACTTTACTGTACCACACTGCTCTTTACTCTGCACTTTACTGTACCACACTGCTCTTTACTCTGCACTTTATTGTACTACCCTGCTCTTTACTCTGCACTTTACTGTACTACACTGCTCTTCACTCCGTACTGTACTACACTGCTCTTTACTCTGCACTTTCCTGTACTACCCTGCTCTTTACTCTGTACTCTACTGTACTACACTGCTCTTTACTCTGTACTCTACTGTACTATACTGCTCTTTACTATTTACTGTACTACACTACTCTGCACTCTACTGTACTACACTGCTCTTTACTCTGCAATTTACTGTACTACACTGCTCTTTACTCTGCACTTTACTGAACTACCCTGCTCTTTATTCTGTACTCTACTGTACTACACTGCTCTTTACTCTGTACTCTACTGTACTACCCTGCTCTGTGCTCTACTGTACTACACTACTCTGCACTCTACTGTACTAAACTACTCTTTACTCTGCACTCTACTGTACTACACTGCTCTTTACTCTGCACTCTACTGTACTACACTGCTCTTTACTCTGCACTTTACTGTACTACACTGCTCTTTACTCTGCACTTTACTGTACTACCCTGCTATTTACTCTGTACTGTACTACCCTGCTCTTTACTCTGCACTTTACTGTACTACACTGCTCTTTACTCTGTACTGTACTACCATGCTCTTTACTCTGCACTTTACTGTACTACACTGCTCTTCACTCTGTACTGTACAACACTACTCTGCACTCTACTGTACTACACTGCTCTTTACTCTGCACTTTACTGTACTACACTGCTCTTTACTCTGCACTTTACTGTACTACCCTGCTATTTACTCTGTACTGTACTACCCTGCTCTTTACTCTGCACTTTACTGTACCACACTGCTCTTTACTCTGCACTTTACTGTACCACACTGCTCTTTACTCTGCACTTTATTGTACTACCCTGCTCTTTACTCTGCACTTTACTGTACTACACTGCTCTTCACTCCGTACTGTACTACACTGCTCTTTACTCTGCACTTTCCTGTACTACCCTGCTCTTTACTCTGTACTCTACTGTACTACACTGCTCTTTACTCTGTACTCTACTGTACTATACTGCTCTTTACTATTTACTGTACTACACTACTCTGCACTCTACTGTACTACACTGCTCTTTACTCTGCAATTTACTGTACTACACTGCTCTTTACTCTGCACTTTACTGAACTACCCTGCTCTTTATTCTGTACTCTACTGTACTACACTGCTCTTTACTCTGTACTCTACTGTACTACCCTGCTCTGTGCTCTACTGTACTACACTACTCTGCACTCTACTGTACTAAACTACTCTTTACTCTGCATTCTACTGTACTACACTGCTCTTTACGCTGCATTCTACTGTACTACACTGCTCTTTACTCCGCACTCTACTGTACTACACTGCTCTGTGCTCTACTGTACTACACTACTCTGCACTCTACTGTACTACACTGCTCTTTACTCCGCACTCTACTGTACTACACTGCTCTGTGCTCTACTGTACTACACTACTCTGCACTCTACTGTACTAAACTACTCTTTACTCTGTTCTCTACTGTACTACACTGCTCTTTACTCTGTACTCTACTGTATTACCCTGCTCTTTACTCTACTGTACTACACTGCTCTGTACTCTACTGTACTACACTACTCTGCACTCTACTGTACTATACTGCTCTTTACTCTGCACTTTATTGTACTACCCTGGTCTTTACTCTGTACTGTACTACACTGCTTTTTACTCTGCACTTTACTGTACTACACTGCTCTTTACTCTGTACTGTACTACACTACTCTGCACTATACTGTACTATACTGCTCTTTCCTATGCACTTTACTGTACTACCCTGCTCTTTACACTGTACTCTATTGTACTACCCTGCTCTTTACTCTGCACTTTACTGTACGACACTGCTCTTTACTCTGCACTTTACTGTACTACACTGCTCTTTACTCTGCACTTTACTGTACTACCCTGCTCTTTACTCTGTACTGTACGGCACTACTCTTTACTCTGCACTCAACTGTACTAACCTGCTCTTTACTCTGCACTCTACTGTACTACCCTGCTCTTTAGTCTGTACTGTACTACTCTTTACTCTGTACTCTACTGTACTATACTGCTCTTTACTCTGTACTGTACTACACTACTCTGCACTCTACTGTTCTACACTTCTCTTTACTCTGCACTTTACTGTACTAACCTGCTCTTTACTCTGTACTCTACTGTGCTACACTACTCTTTACTCTGCACTCTACTGTACTACACTGCTCTGTACTCTACTGTACTACACTACTCTGCACTCTACTGTACTAAACTGCTCTGTACTCTACTGTACTACACTACTCTTTACTCTGCATTCTACTGTACTAAACTACTCTTTACTCTGCACTCTACTGTACTACACTGCTCTTTACTCTGCACTTTACTGTACTACCCTGCTCTTTACTCTGCACTCTACTGTACTACACTGCTCTTTACTCTGTACTGTACTACCCTGCTCTTTACTCTGGACTCTACTGTACTACACTGCTCTTTACTCTGTACTGTACTTCCCTGCTCTTTACTCTGTACTGTACTACCCTGCTCTTTACTCTGCACATTACTGTACTACACTGCTCTTTACTCTGTACTGTACTTCCCTGCTCTTTACTCTGCACTTTACTGTACCACACTGCTCTTTACTCTGCACTTTATTGTACTACCCTGCTCTTTACTCTGTACTGTACTACCCTGCTCTTTACTCTGCACTTTACTGTACTATACTGCTCTTTACTCTGTACTGTACTTCCCTGGTCTTTACTCTGTACTGTACTACCCTGTTCTTTACTCTGCACTTTACTGTACTTCACTGCTCTTCACTCCGTACTGTACTACACAGCTCTTTACTCTGCACTCTACTGTACTACACTGCTCTTTACTCTGCACCTTCCTGTACTACCCTGCTCTTTACTCTGTACTCTACTGTACTATACTGCTCTTTACTCTTTACTGTACTACACTACTCTGCACTCTACTGTACGACACTGCTCTTTATTCTGTACTGTACTACACTACTCTTTACTCTGTACTCTACTGTACTACCCTGCTCTTTACCCTGTACTCTACTGTACTACACTGCTCTTTACTCTGTATTCTACTGTACTACCCTGCTCTTTACTCTGCACTCTACTGTACTACCCTACTCTTTACTCTGCACTCTACTGTACTACCCTACTCTGCACTCTACTGTACTACACTGCTCTGTACTCTACTGTACTACACTGCTCTGTACTCTACTGTACTACACTGCTCTTTACTCTGTTCTCTACTGTACTACACTGCTCTTTACTCTGTACTCTACTGTATTACCCTGCTCTTTACTCTACTGTACTACACTGCTCTTTACTCTGCACTCTACTGTACTACACTGCTCTTTACTCTGCACTCTACTGTACTACACTGCTCTGTACTCTGTACTCTACTGTACTACACTGCTCTTTACTGTACTAAACTGCTCTTTACTCTGTACTCTACTGTACTACACTGCTCATTACTCTGTACTCTACTGTACTACCCTGCTCTTTACTCTGTACTCTACTGTACTACCCTGCTCTTTACTCTGCACTCTATTGTACTACTCTGCTCTTTACTCTGTACTCTACTGTACTACACTGCTATTTACTCTGTACTGTACTACCCTGCTATTTACTCTGCAATTTACTGTCCTACCCTGCTCATTACTTTGTACTGTACTACCCTGCTCTTTACTCTGTACTCTACTGTACTACACTGCTCTTTACTCTGCACTCTACTGTACTACACCGCTCTTTACTCTGCACTCTACTATACTACCCTGCACTTTACTCTGTACTGTACTACACTGCTCTTTACTCTGTACTGTACTACACTACTCTGCACTATACTGTACTACACTGCTCTTTCCTATGCACTTTACTGTACTACCCTGCTCTTTACACTGTACTCTATTGTACTACCCTGCTCTTTACTCTGCACTTTACTGTACGACACTGCTCTTTACTCTGCACTTTACTGTACTACACTGCTCTTTACTCTGCACTTTACTGTACTACCCTGCTCTTTACTCTGTACTGTACGGCACTACTCTTTACTCTGCACTCAACTGTACTAACCTGCTCTTTACTCTGCACTCTACTGTACTACCCTGCTCTTTACTCTTTAGTCTGTACTGTACTACCCTGCTCTTTAGTCTGTACTGTACTACTCTTTACTCTGTACTCTACTGTACTATACTGCTCTTTACTCTGTACTGTACTACACTACTCTGCACTCTACTGTTCTACACTTCTCTTTACTCTGCACTTTACTGTACTAACCTGCTCTTTACTCTGTACTCTACTGTGCTACACTACTCTTTACTCTGCATTCTACTGTACTACACTGCTCTGTACTCTACTGTACTACACTACTCTGCACTCTACTGTACTAAACTGCTCTGTACTCTACTGTACTACACTACTCTTTACTCTGCATTCTACTGTACTAAACTACTCTTTACTCTGCACTCTACTGTACTACACTGCTCTTTACTCTGCACTTTACTGTACTACCCTGCTCTTTACTCTGCACTCTACTGTACTACCCTGCTCTTTACTCTGCACTGTACTACCCTGCTCTTTACTCTGGACTCTACTGTACTACACTGCTCTTTACTCTGTACTGTACTTCCCTGCTCTTTACTCTGTACTGTACTACCCTGCTCTTTACTCTGCACATTACTGTACTACACTGCTCTTTACTCTGTACTGTACTTCCCTGCTCTTTACTCTGCACTTTACTGTACCACACTGCTCTTTACTCTGTACTGTACTACCCTGCTCTTTACTCTGCACTTTACTGTACTACACTGCTCTTTACTCTGTACTGTACTTCCCTGGTCTTTACTCTGTACTGTACTACCCTGCTCTTTACTCTGCACTTTACTGTACTTCACTGCTCTTCACTCCGTACTGTACTACACAGCTCTTTACTCTGCACTCTACTGTACTACACTGCTCTTTACTCTGCACCTTCCTGTACTACCCTGCTCTTTACTCTGTATTGCACTGTACTACACTGCTCTTTACTCTGTACTCTACTGTACTATACTGCTCTTTACTCTTTACTGTACTACACTACTCTGCACTCTACTGTACTACACTGCTCTTTATTCTGTACTCTACTGTACTACACTACTCTTTACTCTGTACTCTACTGTACTACCCTGCTCTTTACCCTGTACTCTACTGTACTACACTGCTCTTTACTCTGTATTCTACTGTACTACCCTGCTCTTTACTCTGCACTCTACTGTACTACCCTACTCTTTACTCTGCACTCTACTGTATTACCCTACTCTGCACTCTACTGTACTACACTGCTCTGTACTCTACTGTACTACACTGCTCTGTACTCTACTGTACTACACTGCTCTTTACTCTGTTCTCTACTGTACTACACTGCTCTTTACTCTGTACTCTACTGTATTACCCTGCTCTTTACTCTACTGTACTACACTGCTCTTTACTCTGCACTCTACTGTACTACACTGCTCTTTACTCTGCACTCTACTGTACTACACTGCTCTGTACTCTACTGTACTACACTGCTCTTTACTGTACTAAACTGCTCTTTACTCTGTACTCTACTGTACTACACTGCTCTTTACTCTGTACTCTACTGTACTACACTGCTCTTTACTCTGCACTCTACTGTACTACACTGCTCATTACTCTGTACTCTACTGTACTACCCTGCTCTTTACTCTGTACTCTACTGTACTACCCTGCTCTTTACTCTGCACTCTACTGTACTACACTGCTATTTACTCTGTACTGTACTACCCTGCTATTTACTCTGCAATTTACTGTCCTACCCTGCTCATTACTTTGTACTGTACTACCCTGCTCTTTACTCTGTACTCTACTGTACTACACTGCTCTTTACTCTGCACTCTACTGTACTACACCGCTCTTTACTCTGCACTCTACTATACTACCCTGCACTTTACTCTGTACTGTACTACACTGCTCTTTACTCTGTACTGTATTACACTGCTCTTTACTCTGCACTCTACTGTACTACGCTGCTCTTTACTCTGTACTGTACTACACTGCTCTTTACTCTGTACTCTACTGTACTACGCTACTCTTTACTCTGTACTCTACTGTACTACCCTGCTCTTTACTCTGTACTCTACTGTACTACCCTGCTCTTTACTCTGTACTCCACTGTACTACACTTCTCTTTACTCTGCACTTCACTGTACTACACTGCTCTTTACTCTGCACTCTGCACTCTCCTGTACAACACTGCTCTGCACTCTACTGTACTACACTGCTCTTTACTCTGTACTGTACTACACTACTCTGCACTTTACTGTACTACACTGCTCTTTACTCTGCACTTTACTGTACTACCCTGCTATTTACTCTACTGTACTACCCTGCTCTTTACTCTGCACTTTACTGTACTACACTGCTCTTTACTCTGTACTGTACTACCATGCTCTTTACTCTGCACTTTACTGTACTACACTGCTCTTCACTCTGTACTGTACAACACTACTCTGCACTCTACTGTACTACACTGCTCTTTACTCTGCACTTTACTGTACTACACTGCTCTTTACTCTGCACTTTACTGTACTACACTGCTCTTTACTCTGCACTTTACTGTACTACCCTGCTATTTACTCTGTACTGTACTACCCTGCTCTTTACTCTGCACTTTACTGTACCACACTGCTCTTTACTCTGCACTTTATTGTACTACCCTGCTCTTTACTCTGCACTTTACTGTACCACACTGCTCTTTACTCTGTACTGTACTTCCCTGCTCTTTACTCTGTACTGTACTACCCTGCTCTTTACTCTGCACTTTACTGTACTACACTGCTCTTCACTCCGTACTGTACTACCCAGCTCTTTACTCTGCACTCTACTGTACTACACTGCTCTTTACTCTGCACTTTCCTGTACTACCCTGCTCTTTACTCTGTACTGTACTGTACTACACTGCTCTTTACTCTGTACTCTACTGTACTATACTGCTCTTTACTATTTACTGTACTACACTACTCTGCACTCTACTGTACTACACTGCTCTTTACTCTGCACTTTACTGAACTACCCTGCTCTTTATTCTGTACTCTACTGTACTACACTGCTCTTTACTCTGTACTCTACTGTACTACCCTGCTCTTTACTCTGCACTCTACTGTACTACACTGCTCTGTACTCTACTGTACTACACTACTCTGCACTCTACTGTACTAAACTACTCTTTACTCTGCATTCTACTGTACTACACTGCTCTTTACGCTGCATTCTACTGTACTACACTGCTCTTTACTCTGTACTCTACTGTACTACACTGCTCTTTACTCTGTACTCTACTGTACTACCATGCTCTTTACTCTGCACTCTACTGTACTACACTGCTCATTACTCTGTACTCTACTGTACTACCCTGTACTTTACTCTGTACTCTACTGTACTACCCTGCTTTTTACTCTGCACTCTATTGTACTACCCTGCTCTTTACTCTGTACTCCACTGTACTACACTGCTCTTTACTCTGTACTGCACTACCCTGCTATTTACTCTGCAATTTACTGTCCTACCCTGCTCATTACTTTGTACTGTACTACCCTGCTCTTTACTCTGTACTCTACTGTACTACACTGCTCTTTACTCTGCACTCTACTGTACTACACCGCTCTTTACTCTGCACTCTACTATACTACCCTGCACTTTACTCTGACTCTTACTGTACTACACTGCTCTTTACTCTGTACTGTACTACACTGCTCTTTACTCTGTACTCTACTGTACTACCCTACTCTTTACTCTGCACTTTACTGTACCACACTGCTCTTTACTCTGCACTTTATTGTACTACCCTGCTCTTTACTCTGCACTTTACTGTACCACACTGCTCTTTACTCTGTACTGTACTTCCCTGCTCTTTACTCTGTACTGTACTACCCTGCTCTTTACTCTGCACTTTACTGTACTACACTGCTCTTCACTCCGTACTGTACTACCCAGCTCTTTACTCTGCACTCCACTGTACTACACTGCTCTTTACTCTGCACTCTACTGTACTACACCGCTCTTTACTCTGCACTCTACTATACTACCCTGCACTTTACTCTGTACTGTACTACACTGCTCTTTACTCTGTACTGTATTACACTGCTCTTTACTCTGCACTCTACTGTACTACGCTGCTCTTTACTCTGTACTGTACTACACTGCTCTTTACTCTGTACTCTACTGTACTACGCTACTCTTTACTCTGTACTCTACTGTACTACCCTGCTCTTTACTCTGTACTCTACTGTACTACCCTGCTCTTTACTCTGTACTCCACTGTACTACACTTCTCTTTACTCTGCACTTCACTGTACTACACTGCTCTTTACTCTGCACTCTGCACTCTCCTGTACAACACTGCTCTGCACTCTACTGTACTACACTGCTCTTTACTCTGTACTGTACTACACTACTCTGCACTTTACTGTACTACACTGCTCTTTACTCTGCACTTTACTGTACTACCCTGCTATTTACTCTACTGTACTACCCTGCTCTTTACTCTGCACTTTACTGTACTACACTGCTCTTTACTCTGTACTGTACTACCATGCTCTTTACTCTGCACTTTACTGTACTACACTGCTCTTCACTCTGTACTGTACAACACTACTCTGCACTCTACTGTACTACACTGCTCTTTACTCTGCACTTTACTGTACTACACTGCTCTTTACTCTGCACTTTACTGTACTACACTGCTCTTTACTCTGCACTTTACTGTACTACCCTGCTATTTACTCTGTACTGTACTACCCTACTCTTTACTCTGCACTTTACTGTACCACACTGCTCTTTACTCTGCACTTTATTGTACTACCCTGCTCTTTACTCTGCACTTTACTGTACCACACTGCTCTTTACTCTGTACTGTACTTCCCTGCTCTTTACTCTGTACTGTACTACCCTGCTCTTTACTCTGCACTTTACTGTACTACACTGCTCTTCACTCCGTACTGTACTACCCAGCTCTTTACTCTGCACTCTACTGTACTACACTGCTCTTTACTCTGCACTTTCCTGTACTACCCTGCTCTTTACTCTGTACTGTACTGTACTACACTGCTCTTTACTCTGTACTCTACTGTACTATACTGCTCTTTACTATTTACTGTACTACACTACTCTGCACTCTACTGTACTACACTGCTCTTTACTCTGCACTTTACTGAACTACCCTGCTCTTTATTCTGTACTCTACTGTACTACACTGCTCTTTACTCTGTACTCTACTGTACTACCCTGCTCTTTACTCTGCACTCTACTGTACTACACTGCTCTGTACTCTACTGTACTACACTACTCTGCACTCTACTGTACTAAACTACTCTTTACTCTGCATTCTACTGTACTACACTGCTCTTTACGCTGCATTCTACTGTACTACACTGCTCTTTACTCTGTACTCTACTGTACTACACTGCTCTTTACTCTGTACTCTACTGTACGACCATGCTCTTTACTCTGCACTCTACTGTACTACACTGCTCATTACTCTGTACTCTACTGTACTACCCTGTACTTTACTCTGTACTCTACTGTACTACCCTGCTTTTTACTCTGCACTCTATTGTACTACCCTGCTCTTTACTCTGTACTCCACTGTACTACACTGCTCTTTACTCTGTACTGCACTACCCTGCTATTTACTCTGCAATTTACTGTCCTACCCTGCTCATTACTTTGTACTGTACTACCCTGCTCTTTACTCTGTACTCTACTGTACTACACTGCTCTTTACTCTGCACTCTACTGTACTACACCGCTCTTTACTCTGCACTCTACTATACTACCCTGCACTTTACTCTGTACTGTACTACACTGCTCTTTACTCTGTACTGTACTACACTGCTCTTTACTCTGTACTCTACTGTACTACCCTACTCTTTACTCTGCACTTTACTGTACCACACTGCTCTTTACTCTGCACTTTATTGTACTACCCTGCTCTTTACTCTGCACTTTACTGTACCACACTGCTCTTTACTCTGTACTGTACTTCCCTGCTCTTTACTCTGTACTGTACTACCCTGCTCTTTACTCTGCACTTTACTGTACTACACTGCTCTTCACTCCGTACTGTACTACCCAGCTCTTTACTCTGCACTCCACTGTACTACACTGCTCTTTACTCTGCACTTTCCTGTACTACCCTGCTCTTTACTCTGTACTGTACTGTACTACACTGCTCTTTACTCTGTACTCTACTGTACTATACTGCTCTTTACTATTTACTGTACTACACTACTCTGCACTCTACTGTACTACACTGCTCTTTACTCTGCACTTTACTGAACTACCCTGCTCTTTATTCTGTACTCTACTGTACTACACTGCTCTTTACTCTGTACTCTACTGTACTACCCTGCTCTTTACTCTGCACTCTACTGTACTACACTGCTCTGTACTCTACTGTACTACACTACTCTGCACTCTACTGTACTAAACTACTCTTTACTCTGCATTCTACTGTACTACACTGCTCTTTACGCTGCATTCTACTGTACTACACTGCTCTTTACTCTGTACTCTACTGTACTACACTGCTCTTTACTCTGTACTCTACTGTACGGCCATGCTCTTTACTCTGCACTCTACTGTACTACACTGCTCATTACTCTGTACTCTACTGTACTACCCTGTACTTTACTCTGTACTCTACTGTACTACCCTGCTTTTTACTCTGCACTCTATTGTACTACCCTGCTCTTTACTCTGTACTCCACTGTACTACACTGCTCTTTACTCTGTACTGCACTACCCTGCTATTTACTCTGCAATTTACTGTCCTACCCTGCTCATTACTTTGTACTGTACTACCCTGCTCTTTACTCTGTACTCTACTGTACTACACTGCTCTTTACTCTGCACTCTACTGTACTACACCGCTCTTTACTCTGCACTCTACTATACTACCCTGCACTTTACTCTGTACTGTACTACACTGCTCTTTACTCTGTACTGTACTACACTGCTCTTTACTCTGTACTCTACTGTACTACACTGCTCTTTACTCTGCACTCTACTGTACTACGCTGCTCTTTACTCTGTACTGTACTACACTGCTCTTTACTCTGTACTCTACTGTACTACACTGCTCTTTACTCTGTACTCTACTGTACTACCCTGCTCTTTACTCTGTACTCCACTGTACTACACTTCTCTTTACTCTGCACTTCACTGTACTACACTGCTCTTTACTCTGCACTCTGCACTCTCCTGTACTCTACTGTACTACCCTGCTCTTTACTCTGCACTCTGCACTCTCCTGTACTCTACTGTACTACCCTGCTCTTTACTCTGTACTGTACTACGCTACTCTGCACTCTACTGTACTACCCTGCTCTTTACTCTGCACTCTACTGTACTACACTGCTCTTTACTCTGCACTCTACTGTACAACACTGCTCTGTACTCTACTGTACTACACTACTCTGCACTCTACTGTACTACACTACTCTTTACTCTGCACTCTACTGTACTACACTGCTCTTTACTCTGTACTCTACTGTACTACCCTGCTCTTTACTCTGTACTCTACTTTACTACACTGCTCTTTACTCTGTACTGTACTACCCTGCTCTTTACTGTACTACACTGCTTCGTTACTCTGCACTCTACTGTACTACACTGCTATTTACTCTGCACTCTACTGTTCTACACTACTCTGAATTCTACTCTACTACACTGCTCTTTACTCTGTACTGTACTACACTACTCTGCACTCTACTGTACTACCATGCTCTTTACTCTGCACTCTACTGTACTACACTACTCTGCACTCTACTGTACTACCCTGCTCTTTACTCTGCACTCTTCTCTACTGCACTCTACTGTACTACACTGCTCTTTACTCTGCACAGCATTGTACTCCACTGTGCTGCTCAGTGCTGTGTTTCCCTTCATTGTACATTACATGGTCTTATCTCTACTTAGTCCCATAACGGGCGAGGGAGTGGTGTGCTGCAGCATCAAGCTCAGTATTAATGTGTCCTCTCAACCCGTTGTTATGGCGTCAGTACAGCCCTCTGCCAATAAAGTCACAATACTCCCCTTATTTATCATCCAAGCCTAACCTTCTGGTATGATAAACATCAGATTCACCATTAGGAACCGGCTGGTGGAAAGAGGGATTGGGGGAGGAAATAGAAGTAAAAACCAGGGAGAAGACAACAGAACAGAGAATTATGCAAGATGTCAAAGTCAACATAGATGACTTAGTTATGACCCAGTATAAAGCAGACGTAAGGAATGGGAGAATCTTTCTTTCATGTCTAAAACATATAGGCTGCAGGAGTCAATGCCAACTGAAATTCATTTGACTGTATGTTCTAAAGAAAAAGGACTAACAAAGAAGGGAATTGGAAGAAATGCACAGTGCCAAGAAGTCCTTTAAAGGAATGCTGTACATATCTATTTTAGTGGTAAATAGATATGAGAGGAGATGTGTTGATGTTCTTCATGTGCCATGACCGTTATCACTGATGACAGGAGTCTGTGTAAAGCTACATGTTTTTGAACTGCTATACGCTACATTTGTTTCATCATGTGTGCTACTATCTTTTTCCCCTAATTCTTCCTCATGGTGAATAATGATTAGAACATCAAGTGTGTGTGTGCTTGCGTGTGTGTGTGGGTGTGTGTGTGCGTGTGGTCCTGCATGTGTGTGTGTGTGTGTTCATGGTGTAGCTCCGAGATAATCAGGATATCTGTTCCCGTCATTGTGGTGGTGAGCTTTATTTAGTTCCATGGTAACAGCTAATTAAAGTGAAATGTCAGAGATGGTGTGTGGGCTTGAATTGCTGCCTATGACCCACACATCATCTTGTAGGGCTGCCTGCTGCTAAGGATGCATTTCCTCTACAGTAACGAACTCTTTCATTCTGGAGAGAGTTCAACAAGACGAGTACATTCTGTGGAATGGATGTAAATGGTCTTACTTATTCTACGTACTGTAGATGGAAGGAATCTTACACTTCTACAAAATGCCTGAAGGATCATTAATGGACGCATATCGACAAAATCCTACACTTTTACAAATTGAATGAATGGTTCTGCAGGTATATGAAAGGAAGCAAGTCACTTTACCTACGTTGCCGTTATGTAACTAACCAACTGTACTGTAGGTGTGCTCAGCCCAATTAAATTGTACTACTCCGCAGTTCAAGGTAGAGTACATGCATAGACAACACAGAGCTACTGAATGAAGAACGGCATAACGAGATCACTTTGTATCAGAGGAAGTCAAGATGACAAAACGGGTGCCTGTATACACCTTCAATCTATTGTGACGTGGACGATTATCTTTTGCATTTTAGTCTGTTGATTTCCCTCTATTGCTTTAGAACAATGAGACAAACACGCACAACGAGAGGAAGGTTGGCACGCGGGCTTTGCCAGGGGGTTGGATTCTTTAATCAGTGCGTGTATCATCCTCTCAGGTACTGCATAAGCCGTGTGTTTTAGATCCTGTTCTTCAGCTACAGGAACGGAGTACAACAGTACAACCAAACAGTTCATTTCTAGCCATCTCGCACACCTTTCCTCCTCCTGCCTTCTCTTCCTATCAAGACTAATCGAGTGACACATCTCAGAAAGCAAGAGAGGCTCACGTTAAAGTTTCATTACTTCCTAAAGGATAAAAGGCACAATTACAAAAGCCTTCCGTCCGCTCCCTTCTCTTCTTTCTCTCGCTGCCTGCCACATCTGCTGTGACTACTATACATCTCTATCATGTGGCAGCTCTCCTCTCTCCTTAAATGGGAAAGGTCAGGGCGGTTATCTAGCAGATAATTAGATAAGCTCAGGAAGAAGAGAAAGAGAAGGGGGCTATCTGGGCGATCGCTGCTCAGCTTCTATCAGCTCCATTCAGCCTGCGCTCCATGCTCCTAGCTCTAGTCCTCTCAACATTACTGATAAAGTCAAAGCCACCTTTCATTTAGGCTTTATTCTTCTCCTAATCTTATAGTGGATATAAGCGTATTAGTGTCTACCTAGAGTCTGGCACTGAGGTGTATAATATGGCCTGAATGACAGTGTTACTGTTAACTCTCAGTAGTTCAGACAGACCAGAGGGGAGTTGTCTTGTGAAAGCAGTATTGATGTGTCCAGTTTGTTATGTTGATAAGCACTGGGCAGGGGAGAGTCATGTTTCATCCGTTGAAGCTGGATGATGCTTTTGATTGATGCTTCTGTATGCGTGTGCTGTGTGCTTATTGTACCCAGTGCTACCCACACATATAAAATGTGACGCAAAGCTAGCACCGCAGCAGTAGTAGTTTGGTGTTCAATTAGTGTGTTCAATTAGAGTGTGAGAAGAATTAGAGAAACAGAGATGGGTGTTTTGAATAACAAGGCCTCGGAACTGCTCTTAAGCACTATTAAAAATGCATTGTCATGCAGCAATTTGGGCTTCACAGTTCATGAAACACATGAATAACTAAATGAATATCACCTAAAGCTCAGGCATAATATTGCAGTAACAATTTGAGGCTTCATGTATTGATCTAGATCATCTTATTAAGGAGACAAAGTATCCTCACTCTCATTTCACCCCTAATTATGGATATGTTGCTGCTACAGCATTCTCGTTCACCTGTTTGTGTTGCAGTAGTCTATATTTCTCTTGAAAATCATCAGTGAACATGGTGCATTACAGAAGCTATCTGATTGTTGTTTTCTCTCCATATTATTCTAGTAGATGACTCTAGGGCTAGTTATTTAACAGCCAGTGTGGTGTAGTCCCATAGATAGCTTTTAGTTGGACAGACCATGTTCTAATTTGATTGGAGTTTTGAACCGTTTTGTATGTGCAATTGAACACTTCCTGGTTTTAGCATGGCCAGGATAAATGAACACCCCTGCCATACAGTAAGTCAGTCTAGACAGGCATTGGCAGGCGTTGCTAGTACTGGATGGGGATAAACCAAGCATGAATGAGTGGAACAAATGACATAGGATGAAAGGTTTTGGAACTGGTTGTGGTTCATTAATGATGACCTACAGTGCATTGGGAAAGTATTTAGACCCCTTGACTTTTTCCACGTTTTGTTACGTTACAGCCTAATTCTAAAATGTAACTACATTTGTTTTTTTCAATCTACACACAATACCCCATAATGACAAAGCAAAAGCTGTTTTTTAAACATTTTAAATATAACATTTACATAAGTATTCAGACCCTTTACTCAGTACTTTGGTGAAGCATCTTTGGCAGAGATTACAGCCTCAAGTCTTTTTGGGTATGATGTTACAAGCTTGGCACACCTGAATTTGGGGAGTTTCTCCTGTACTTCTTGGCAGATCCACTCAAGCTCTGCCAAGTTGGATGGGGAACGTTGCTGCACAGCTATTTTCAAGTCTCTCTAGAGACTTGTCCCAAAGCCACCTTCGACCCAGTCTGAGGTCTTGAGCTTTCTGGAGCAGGTTTTCATCAAGGATCTCTCTGTACTTTGGTCCGTTCATCTTTCCCTTGATGCTGACTAGTCTCCTAGTCCATGCCACTGAAAAACATCCCCACAGCATGATGCTGCCACCACCATGCTTCACCGTAGGGATGGTACCAGGCTTCTTCCAGACATGACGTTTGGCATTCAGGCCAAACAGTTCAATCTTGGTTTCATCAAATCATAATCAAATCCAATTTTATTTGTCACATGCCACGAATACAACAGGTTATGGTGAAATGCTTACTTACAAGCCCTTAATCAACAATGCAGTTCAAGAAATAGAGTTAAGAAAATATTTACTAAGTCAACTGAAGTGAATAAAAAGAAAATAAAATCTAAAAGTAACACAAGAAGATGACATAACAATAACGAGGCTATGTACAGGGGGTACCGGTACAGAGTTATCAGACCACTGAATCTTGTTCCTCATGGTCTGAGAGTCCTTTAGGTGACTTTTGGAAAACTCCAAGCGGGCTGTTTTGTGCCTTTTACTGAGGAGTAGCTTCTGTCTGGCCACTCTACCATAAAGGCCTGATTGGTGGAGTGCTGCATTGATGGTTGTCCTTCTGGAAGGTTCTCCCATATCCACAGAGGAACTCCGACCATGAATTCTTGGTCACCTCTCTGACAAAGACACTTCTCCCCTGATTGCTCAGTTTGGCTTGGAGGCCAGCTCCAGGAAGAGTCTTGGTGGTTCCAAACTTTTTCCATTTAAGAATGATGGAGGCCACAGTGTTCTTGGAGACCTTCAATTCTGCAGTTTTGGTACCCTTCCCCAGATCTGTGCCTCAATACAGTCCTGTCTCGGAGCTCTACGGACAGTTAATTTGACCTTGTGGCTTGGTTTTTGCTCTGAAATGCACTGTCAACTGTGGGACCTTATATAGACAGGTGTGTGCCTTTGTAAATCATGTCAATTGAATTTACCACCGGTGGACTCCAATCAATTTGTAGAAACATCTCAAGGATGATCAATGGAAACAGGATGCACCTGAGCACAATTAACTGTCTCACAGCAAAGGGTCTGAATATGGTATTTATTGTTTTTGTTCGTTCTAAATTTGCAAAAATTTCAAGAAACCTGTTTCGCTTTGTCATTATGGCATTTGTCATCTGTGTAGATTGATGAGGAAAATAGTACATTTAATCAATTTTAGAGTAAGG
>NC_060184.1:60085447-60160447 GCF_021184085.1 Oncorhynchus gorbuscha
AGCAATTGGAGGCCACGGAAGGAGAGTTGTGTGGCATTGAAGCTTGCCTGGAGGGTTGTTAACAGTGTCCAAAGAAGGGCCAGAAGTATACAGAATGGTGTCGTCTGCGTAGAGGTGGATCAGAGACTCACCAGCAGCAAGAGTGACATCATTGATGTATACAGAGAAGAGAGTCGGTCCAAGAATTGAACCCTGTGGCACCCCCATAGAGACTGCCAGAGGTCTGGACAGCAGACCCTCCGATTTGACACACTGAACCCTATCAGATAAGTAGTTGGTGAACCAGGCGAGGCAATCATTTGAGAAACCAAGGCTGTCGAGTCTGCCGATGAGGATGTGGTGATTAACAGAGTCGAAAGCCTTGGCCAGATCAATGAATACGGCTGCACTGTAATGTTTCTTATCGATGGCGGTTAAGATATCATTTAGGACCTTGAGCGTGGCTGAGGTGCACCCATGACCAGCTCTGAAACCAGATTGCATAGCAGAGAAGGTATGGTGAGATTTGAAATGGTCGGTAATCTGTAATAAGAATAATAAGAATAGCTTATTTCTGTTTTCCGTCGCAAAAAAAGTCAACCGGGGGGAGAGCCTTTGGTACCACAGCAGTCCATTTCTGTAATAATGTGACACTCAGTGGCCCGTAGGGATCTGGTCATCAAAAGTGCAATATATAAGGAATCGGGTACCATTTGGGATGCATTCTCTGTGAGCTTGCCGCTCTTTCAGAGGTCCTGCTTTAACCCGCTCACAGCATCAGCCTCATTCACTTGTCATTTGTTATTTCTGTGTGCGATACTGTGTCCCAGCATGGTAAACTAACAGCGCCCGCTGTGAGGCCCCCTGGGGCACCACCGAGCATGCCACGTGCCCCCGTCAAATATCTCTACCCAGAGTCCCCCCTGCTGGGTTATCCAAGAGCTCTGATTTGCTGACCCGGAATACTCTTTAGCGATATACCTCACCACTGGCATGGAAGGCTAACCTGATGTCAACCCACACACGCACACAGACACAGTCAAGCCCGCACACACACATAAATGTGCGCACGTTCGCACACACACACTCCCTCGCCAGGGTCCGAGGGCTTTTTACAGTCTGTGCACTCCCTCTTTTACCCACTCATATATCTGCAAATTAAATCCATCGTGACCCATGACCTGTAGAATCAATTGAATATCTGCTACAACCTTTCAAAATAGACGGTTTGGTCTCCTTTTGCTATTTCAGTCTCATTTGCTTGTCAAGTTGTACCTTTAAGAGTCTAGCTGGTCCATTAGTTTATGGAATGTTGAAATAATTGGTGGAGGCTTTACTTTCTTCTGTGGCTGTATGTCAGTTGAGCAGTGTTTGAGAAAGACAGAGATTTAACATGAAATGTTCTCAAACACTTAATACCTCTATGAACCTGTTATCTTTCAGGCTGAGCTTCATTCAAATGCTCCCATTTCTCATTAGAATCAAAGAAGCACTCCGTTACATAGTGATGACTTGCCTTAACTGAAGACTTCTTTTGCCGAAACAAATATATGCCAAAATGAAAAACGCATTAAGGGAGTAATAATATTGTTTTTATTTTTTCTATAGCAGGCAAATAAATGTAGCTGTCTTGTAGCTGTGTGGATCTGGGGAACTCAAACGTTCCTTGAAGCGGTCTGTCTGTTTGTTTGGTTTTACTGAACTAAGACAGAATAAAAAAGACTCCTATAATTCATTGTTTCAAAATGCTCAGTCATTTGATAGTGGACTCCCTAATTACTGCGAGTCGTTTATTTACAACTATTTCGGGATTTTTTTTCTCCTTTTCCTCACAAAGGGATGTAAAGGAATTTCAATTCCCTATGAAAAATTCAAGCGGAAGTGTGTTTGCAATTAATTTCTGTGATTTCATACTAGTCCTTTACAGGCTTTTTAAATGTCATCCTCCGACATGATTGACATGCTAATTTCTCCCTGGCAGGATGCTGAACGGAAGGCAGGTTGAGGGAAAGAGATAAGGGCATTGTTTCTGAGCTATAAGCTTAGGAAGCCAGCTCAAAGGTTCATTTGGTTTAAACAGTGGATTAACCCTTTATCCTCCGCTCTACAATGTGATCTGTGGTGGTGAGGCTCAATTGTCTTGGTTCTCCTTTGATTTCTCTGGTTTTACGGGAAAATTCCATCCCTTCTTTGGTGTTTTTAAAGACAGCAGCTGTTCTGCATATTGCTGAAAGGCTGGAAAGACGGATGAACGGACCGTCCATTGATTGGATTGGCACATCTTGAAAAGAGGGGTGGAAGAAATAAGTTGATGTAAAGAAAAGAACAAGCAGGGAAAGTGATAGAAGTAGTTTTGTATGGTTTAAAGGGGTTCTGATCATTTTTAAAGACAGCGTTTCATTTGAAAACATTGGAAAGTCAATAGCTGATGTTGTTGGACAGTAGACAGGACGATGCCGATTGGGGCTGATTTTCGATCAGGGAGTCAACGTCAAGTTGTCAATGAATTCGCATCAGAAGGAAAACTTGACATAATTAATATAATTTGATTTAATGTATATTTGTATATAGAAACTCCTCTCTTCCACAACAAATGTGTAGCACTACCAATTTATCTTTGGAAATGGTACCCTTTACTGCGTGTGAATTATTATGTCTCACTATGAGTCCAGCATAAGGCTTATCTATGTGAGTACCAATGGCTACCATAAGGTGTGACGGAAGCGTCCATATTCTCTCTCTGGATGTGTCCCTTTCTCCCAGTGACAAGGTTAATGGATCCCAGTACAGAGGGCAGTTATGGCTTCAGAGGTCTTGATTTATGTTAAATCTTAATGTACTTAGTGTGCCGCTGCATTATTTAACAATCTGTCCTTGGTGCTTGATCATCATAAGGGTGAACGAGGTCAGGGAGTGAATGTGCACTCCCTTCCTCCTCCTCCTCCTTCTCCCCCTTGTCCCTTCCTTTTTTGTATTTTTCCTTCTCTCCATCTCCCTCTCTCTCTCTCTATCTCTCTCTCACTTTCTGTCTCTCGCTCTCTTTCTCCTTCTGTGTCCCCCTCTCTCTCTGTCCCTCTCTTTCTCTAGTCGGATGGCAACTGATAAGGTTTGATTCATGAGAGGAGGGCCCGGCAGCAAATGAAAACATCTGCAACAGAGGATGTATTCTATATCATATTATATTCTTAATATGAAAAAGGGGTAGGGTTCACTCCACTGTACATGGATGGCCTGCCGAGGGAGTGAGAGAGGAAGAGAGAGACCGTTAGAGGAGAAGGGAAATTAGATGAAATACGTGGCAAATGGAGCCACATGACTTACAATCCACTTTGTCATGATCGTCTACTGCAAGGGCTTTTTGTTCACATGCTTTGATTTGGTATTGAATACTAACGATGTCTATACAGTGCATTCGAAAAGTATTCAGATCATCAATCTATACACAAACCCCATAATGACGAAGTGAAAACAGGTTTTTAGAAATTTTAACAAAACCCATAATGACGAAGTGAAAACAGGTTTTTAGAAATTTTAATAAATGTATAAAAAATATCGTTACTTATTTAGATACAGTACGTTGTCAAACCCTTGAGCTGTTTTTACAAATTAGAGTCCACCTGTGGTAAATTCAATTGATTGGACATGATTTGGAAATGCACACACTTGTCTATATAACATCTCACAGTTGACAGTGGATGTCAAAGCAAAACCCAAGCCATGAGGTCGAAGGAATTGTCCGTAGAGCGGCATGGACTGGGAGATTAGTCAGGATCGAGGGAAAGATGAACGTAGCAATGTACAGAGAGATCCTTGATGAAAGCCTGCTCCAGAACACTCAGGACCTCAGACTGGGACGAAGGTTCACCTTCCAACTGGACAACGACCCTAAGCAGACAGCCAAGACAATGCGTGGCTTCGGGACAAGTCTGAATTTCTATTGAGTGGCCCAGCCAGAGCCCGGACTTGAAGCCGATTGAACATCTCTGGATAGACCTAAAAATAGCTGTGCAGCGACTGATCCCCATCCAACCTGATGGAGCTTGAGAGGATCTGCAGAGAAGAATGGGAGAAACTCCCCAAATACAGGTGTGCCCAAGAAGACTGTAATCGCTACCAAAGGTGCTTCAACAAAGTACTGAGTTAAGGTCTGAATGCTATTGTAATTTTTTTATTTTTAATGCATTTGCTAACATTTCTACAAACCTGTTTTTGATTTGTCATTATGGGGTATTGTGTATAGATTGCTGAGAATTATGATTATTTGTAAATACATTTTAGAATGCGGCTGTTAAGTATTGGAAAACGTCAAGGGGTCTGAATACTTACAAAAAGGACTGTATAGTCAGGTATAGTAACACTGCTTTGAGGGGTTTGGAGAGGGTCAGTGTAAACCCAGATGAATAGGTTTAACCTCTCTGGGATATTTGGGACAGTAGCGTCCCATCCCGCCAACAGCCAGTGAAAGTACAGGGCGCCAAATTCAAAACAACAAAAATCCAAATTAAAATTCCTCAAGCATACAAGTATTTTACACCATTTTAAAGATAACATTCTCATTAATCCAGCCACAGTGTCTGATTTCAAAAAGGCTTTACAGCGAAAGCACCACAAACAATTGTTAGGTCACCACCAAGTCACAGAAAACCCAGCCATTTTTCCAGCCAAAGAGAGGAGGCCCAAAAAGCAGAAATATAGATCAAATAATCACTAACCTTTGATGATCTTCATCAGATGACACTCACAGGATTTCATGTTACACAATACATGTATGTTTTATTTGATAAAGTGCATATTTATATCCAAAAATCATATTTTATGTTCAATAGTTCCAAAACATGCAGTGATTTTGCAGAGAAACCACATCAATTTACAGAAATACTCAGAATAAACATTGTTAAAAGATACAACTATTACAGATGGAACTTTAGATAAACTTCTCCTTAAGTTAAGCCTACGGGTTCCCCTACAGGAACTACAGCTGAAATGGTGGTGCAGGGAAATATTTAACCTCCACACATTAAAAAGTCCAATACCTCAAATGAAAGATAAACACCTTGTTCATCTACCCAGCGTGTCAGATTTTTAAAATGTTTTACTGCGAAAACACAGCATATATTTATGTTAGACCACCACCAAAACAAAGAGAATACGTAGCCATTTTGTACCACAAAAGATAAAAAGACAAAAGCACAATTAAAAAAAATCATTCACTAACCTCTTGAAATCTTCATCAGATGACAGTCATATGACATGTTACACAGTACATTTATGTTTTGTTCGATAATATGCATTTTATATCCATAAATCTCTGTTTACATTGACGCCATGTTCAGAAAATTCTCCAAAATGTCCGGAGGAATTATAGAAAGCTACGCCAGATAACAGAAATACTCATCATAAACTTTGACTAAAGATACATGTTCTACATATAATTAAAAAGATACACTGGTTCTTAATGCAACTGCTGTGTCACATTTTTTTTTTTATGTTACGGAAAAAGCCTAACATTGCAATAATCTGAGACAGCGCTCAGACGTAACAATATTTCTCCGCTATGTTGGAGTCAACAGAAATACAAAATTACAACATAAATATTCCCTTACCTTTGATGGTCTTCGATCAGAATGTAGTGCAAGGAGTCCTACTTCAACAATAAATCATTTGTTTTCATAATGTTCAATTCTAGTGTCATGTAGCAGCATCTGCTACCACTTTCAGCTCAAATGCCCCAAAAATTACTTCTGGTCCAGGATAATTTTGAATCAAAACTTCCAAATGACATATTACAGGTCGACGAAACTGGTAAAACTAAGTGCAGAATCAATCTTCAGGATGTTATAAATGTACAAAACGAATAGCATGCCAACTGGGCAATCCTAGTTCATCTCGGGCTGATTGGAACAGACGAAGCACTCCAAACGCATACCCGCCTTCAAGTACATGAATCTTTTGTGACACTGTCACACTTTCCTTCCCATTAGGTCAAAGTTCACAGCAAATGCTCCATTACACTTTCTACTGAATGAGGACATCTAGTGGAAGACATAGGAAGTGTTTCCAGATCCATAACTTGTTGGGAAGGGAGGGGGCTGTTGACGTCAAAGTTGCCCCAACTTTCAGGATTTCAAAACTAGTTTGCAAGATTGCCTGCCCTGTGAGTTCTGTTATACTCGCAGACATAATTCAAACGGTTTTGGAAACTTCAGGGTGTTTTCTATCCAATATTAATTATAATATGCATATATTAGCAATTTAGGACAGATTTTGATGCAGTTCACTATGGGCACGCAATTCATCCAAAGATGAAATACTGCCCCCTATCCTTAACAAGTCAACAATCGTATTTTATGTTCAGTAGTTCCAAAACATGCAGTGATTTTGCAGAGAAGCCACATCAATTTACAGAAATACTCAGAATAAACATTGATAAAAGATACAACTATTGCAGATGGAACTTTAGATAAACTTCTCCTTAATGCAACCACTGTGTCAGAGACCAAACAAGCCAAAAAGATATCCCCGCCATTGTGCAGTCAACATTATAAATATTCACTTAACTTTGAATATCTTTATCAGAATGCACTCCCAGGAATACCAGTTCCACAATAAATGTTTGATTTGTTCGATAAAGTTTATCATTTATGTCCAAATAGCTCCTTTTGTTAGGGAGTTTGGTAAACAAATCCAAACACGGGTGCAAGTCCGTCTGAAAGGTCGGATGAAAAGTCAAAAAATGTATATTACAGGTCGTAGAAACATGTCAAACGAAGTATAGAATCAACCTTTAGGATGTTTTTATCATAAATGTTCAATAATGTTCCAACCGGAGAATTCCTTTGTCTGTAGAAAAGCAATGGAACGCAAGCTAACTTTCACATCACCGCGCGCCACAAGCTCGTGGCAATCTGCCAGACACCTGGCTTAATCCCCTCTCATTCGGCCCCACTTCACAGTAGAAGCATTAAACAAGGTTCTTAAGACTGTTGACATCTAGTGGAAGCCTTAGGAAGTGCAACATGACCAATATCCCACTGTATCTTCGATAGGCTTTGAGTTGAAAACCTACAAAACTCAAATTTCCCACTTCCTCGTTGGATTTTTCTCAGGTTTTCGCCTGCCATATGAGTTCTGTTATACTCACAGACATCATTCAAACAGTTTTAGAAACTTAAGTGTTTTATATCCAAATATACTAATTATATGCATATTCTAGCTTTTATGGCTGAGTAGCAGGCAGTTTACTCTGGGCTCCTTATTCATCCAAGCTACTCAAAACTGCCCCCCAGTCACCAAGAAGTTAAAGGTAATGTCCTGTAACGTCATTTTGAAAACTCGTCCCTGTGGTTGTTTAGCTGCATGTAGTGGTTTCAATAATGGTGCTATAGTATTTTGTTTGTATTGATCACAAATGCTATTTTGTTTGTTTGGCACATATACTTTTAATTAATCCAAAGAAGTTTAACTACTTATAGAGATACTGTATGTTTGTTGTATTAGAGCAGTTGCCGGAGTCTAATTTCTTTGGATTACTACTGCTGCCGAATTGGCTGCCCCAAAAGCTTATCCTAGAAATGAGGGACACTACTCACTTGTCTTTCTTAGTGAAATGTGTGCCCATTGTTTCATATACTGTAACCTTGCATTTTTAAACACTGTAAAACTACTCTGCTATGTGTCACAATTTACCCTCCCAGTCACCATTACTCAGCAATTCATATCCATATTTAATGAGCTCTCAGCCGTGATATACAGTAATATCCCCATTAGGAGCCATGCATTTTAACAAGTTGGTTAATATAAATATATACCAACATACTGATATAGTTAATGTTACAATATTGCTCCAAAAAGGTTATTGCTATATTATTTCAGTATGTCACTTTCCAATTCTTCTCAGTGGCTGCATTTACACAAGCAGCCCAATTCTGTTATTTTGACCATTTTTGGACAAAAGAGCTGATCTGATTCGTCAAAAGACCAATTAGTGGGAAAAGATATGTTTAAACGCAGCCAACAAGTCTCAGTTTCTACTATTGTGTTAGATCTGAGCCTCGTTCATATCAATGTGACATGATTGCTTGTGGTAAAATAGAGGCTTTGTCAGGTATTTCTAAGGCATAGATTATTATTGTCCCTGTAAAATATATCACAGTGATAATTGTAGGTCAAGGTTTAGAACTCAGTACTCAACACAATGGAACCAATACAAAACCGTTTCTGTCCAGTGTAGTTTTTCACTGGATTGACATGACAGTAGCGGGGCTTCCAAGTGGTGCAGCGGTCTAAGGCACTGCATCTCACTACAGACACCCTGGTTCAAATCCCAGCTGTGTCACAATTGGCCGTGATTGGGAGTCCCAAAGGGCGGAGCACAATTGGCCCAGCGTTGCCCGGGTTGGCCGGTGTAGGCCGTCATTGTAAATAAGAATTTGTTCTTAACTGACTCTTGATAAAATAAATAAAAAATAGAGAGCTCTGCCTTCCATAGGATTGTAGAAAGTGTCACCAGTAGACACTGGTGACACCACACTTGTAGACACTGGTCTACAAGTGACACCACACTTGTAGACCAGTAGACACTGGTGACACCACACTTGATATTTACTTTACTTAAAATACACATGTATATTCATCACAGTGATTCAGGAGTAACATTAGAACAGAATAATATTCCCCACCAACATTAGACAACTACAGAAAACCCTCAAATTGCGGAAATAAGTAAAGGAAATCAATGATGACAGAATAGTCAGAACAGCAGAAAGATGAGCGGTTGAGTTCAAATCACAGTTGTGGTCATTTTGAAAAGTCCGTGCTAAGTGATTGTAACGTCGTTCTTCGTTTGTAGAAAGAGAGTCGGACCGAAATGCAGCGTGGTGGTTACTCATGACTTTAATGGAAAAAGTGACACATGAAATAACTATACAAAATACAAAAAGAACAAACGGAACGTGAAACCTAATTACAGCCTATCTGGTGAAACTACACAGAGACAGGAACAATCACCCACGAAATATACAGAGAAACCCCGGCTACCTAAATACGGTTCCCAATCAGAGACAACGAGAATCACCTGACTCTGATTGAGAACCGCCTCAGGCAGCCCAGCCTATACAACACCCCTACTCAGCCGCAATCCCAAATACTACAAATCCCAATACGAAAATACAGTATATAAACCCATGTCACACTCTGGCCTGACCAAATATATAACGAAAACACAAAATACAATGACCAAGGCGTGACAGTGATAATGTCAAATGTCAAAAGATTTGTTTGACACAATTTTATCTGAACAGTGTACCACTTACTATAAAACCCCCATATAATTTTAATTCCCATTTTTTCACATGGAAAAAAGAGGCACATGCAAGGTCAGTTGTTCACATGGGAAACCATGTGTTACATTTAGAGTTCATTATGTTGAGGAGAATAACATCTATTCGCCTCGCATGTGGAATTGCAGATTCACGTGAAAAATGTAGACATTTTGTCACATTTATTTCGAATGAAATCATGTTTTCACATGTTGCTTTTACATGCTGTCACATGTTATCACATTAACTTTACATAATATCATATGTGATCACATGAACGTCATGTGTTTTTTCTGTAAGGGCTTTAAACTTTCAGAAATGTACGTCATTCTGTCTGTGCCATTTGTTAATTCGTTGCTAAAATACTTTTCTCAGCTCCGTTGCTTTACTTCTGTGTCGTTTTGTCACCAGGTCTTCCACAGGCTAACAGACATCAAATATTTGAGGAGCTGACGATCGAACAAGGCTTTTACACGTCAAAGGATTTCCTACCTTTGGTCTCCAAAGCCAGCAAAACAGGTGAACACCGCAGCCAATAGAACGAGCATCGGCAGCCGCAACTAAATTGTTTCTTTTTTTAAAGATTTCATTTATACTGAAAAGTATATGTAAATGCATGTTTCCTAAGCTAAAATAAAAGATCCCCACATTTTCCATACACACAAAAAGCTTATTTCTCACAAATGCTGTGAACACATTTGTTGCATTTCTCCTTTACCAAGATAATCCATTCACCTGACAGGTCTGGCATATCAAGAATCTGATTAAACGGCATGATCATTACACAGGTTCACCTTGTGCTGGGGACAACAAAAGACCACTCTAAAATGTGCAGTTTTGTCACAACACAGTGCCACAGATGTCTCAAGTTTTGAGGGGATGTGTAATAGGCATGCTGACTGCAGGAATCTCCACCAGAGTTGTTGCCATAGAATTGAATGTTAATTTCTCTACCATAAGCCATCTCCAACATTGTTTTAGAGAATATGGCAGTACTTCCAACCGATCTCACAACCGCAGGCCATGTGTAACCGCGCTAGCCCAGGAACTCCACATCAGGATTTGTCGTCTGCGGGACCGTCTGAGACCAGCCACCAGCCTCCTCACAAGGGTCTTGACCTGACTGCAGTTTAGCATCGTAACAAACTTCAGTGGGCAAATGCTTACCTTCGATGGCCACTGGCACACTGGATGAATACCAGTTTGAGTTGTACAGAGCAGATAGCAGAGAAGCGTGTATGGCGTTGTGTGGGCGAGCGGTTTGCTGATGTCAACGTTGTGAACAGAGTACCCTATTGTGGCGGTGGGGTTATGGTATGGGCTGGAATAAGCTACGGACAACAAACACAATTGCGATGGCAATTTGAATGCACAGATTTACCATAACAGGATCATGAGGCCCATTGTCGTTCCATTCATCCGCCGCCATCACCTCATGTTTCAGCATGATAATGCACAGCCCCATGTCGCAAGGATACTCACCAGACATGTCACCCATTGAGCATGTTTCGGATGCTCTGGATCGACTTGTACGAAAGTGTGTTCCAGTTCCCGCCAATATTCAGCAACTTCTCACAGCCATTGAAGAGGAGTGGGACAACGTTCCACAGGCCACAATCAACAGCCTGATCAACTCTATGCGAAGGAGATGTGTTGCGCTGCGTGAGGTGGTCACACCAGATACTGACTGGTTTTCTGATCCACGCCCATACCTTTTTTTAACTTATTTTTTTACTCAGTGTCTGATCAACAGATGCATATCTGTATTCCGAATCAATTAATGTATTTCAATTGACTGATTTCCTTTTATGATCTGTAACTCAGTAAAATCCTAATAATTAGTGCATGTTGCATTTTATGGTTTTGTTCAGTGTAGTTTTCCACAATGAAATAAACACTTAGACATACAGTACTAGTCAAACGTTTGGACACACCTACTCATTCAAGGGTTTTTCTTTATTTTTACTATGTTCTACATTATAGAATAATAGTTAAGACATCAAATCTGTGAAGTAAGATGTGTGGAGTAATGTAGTAACCAAAAAAGTATTAAACAAATCAAAATATATTGTAGATGTTAGATCCTTCAAAGTAGCCACTCTTGGCCTTGATGACAGCTTTGCACACTCATTCTCATTCTCTCAACCAGCTTCACCTGAATGCTTTTTAACAGTCTTGAAGTAGTTCCCCCATAGGCTGAGTACTTGTTGGCTGCTTTTCCTTCACCATGCTGTCCAACTTATCCCAAACCATCTCAACTGGGTTGAGGTCGGGTGATTGTGGAGGCCATGTCATCTGATGCAGCACTCCATCACTCTCCTTCTTGGTCAAATAGCCCTTACACAGGTTGAAGGTGTCTTTGGGGTCATTGTCCTGTTGAAAAACAAATGATAGTTCCACTAAGCGCAAACCAGGTGGTATGGCATATCACTGCAGAATGCTGTGGTAGCCATGCTGGTTAAGTGTGCCTTGAATTCTAAATAAATCACTGACAGTGTCAGCAGCAAAGCACCCCTACGCCATCACACCTCCTCCTCCATGCTTCACAGTGGGAACCACACATACGGAGTTCATCCGTTCACCTACTCTGTGTCTCACAAAGACACGGTGGTTAGAACTCAAAATCTCAATTTGGACTCATCAGACCAAAGGACAGATTTCCACTGGTCTAATGTCCATTGCTTGTGTTTCTTGGCCCAAGGAAGTCTCTTCTTTTTATTGGTGTCCTATAGTAGTAGTTTCTTTGCAGCAATTCGGCCATGAAGGCCTGATTCACAGTCTCCTCTGAACAGTTGATGTTGAGATGTGTCTGTTACTTGGACTCTGTGAAGCATTTATTTGGGCTACAATTTCTGAGGCTGGTAACTCTAATGAACTTTCCCACTGCAGCAGAGGTAATTCTGGGTCTTCCTTTCCTGTCGCTGTCCTCATGAGAGGCAGTTTCATCATAGAGCTTGATGGTTTTTCCGACTGCCCTTGAAGAAACTTTCAAAGTTATTTTTCCAGATTGACTGACCTTCATGTCCTCAAGTAATGATGGACGGTCGTTTCCCTTTGCTTATTTGAGCTGTTCTTGCCATAATATGGACTGAGTCTTTTACCAAATAGGGCTATCTTCTGTATACCACCCCTACCTTGTCACAATACAACTGATTGGCTCAAACCCAATAAGATGGAAAGAAATTCCACAAATTAACTTTTAATAAAGCACACCTGTTAATTGAAATGCATTCCAGGTGACTACCTCATGAATCTTGTTGAGAGAATGCCAAGAGTGTGCAAAGCTGTCATCAAGGCAAAGGGTGGCTACTTTGAAGAATCTCAAATATAAAATATGTTTTGATTTGTTTAAACCATTTTTGTTTATTACATAATTCTGTATGTGTTATTTCATAGTTTTGTTGTGTTCACTTTTATTCTACATTGGACATACCTACTATTTCTACAAACTTTTGACTGGCACTGTACCGTATATGTCATTTCAAAATCAACACAGTAAATGATCAGATTGTAACTCCTTTTCTCTTCTCCTCCCGCTTTTAGGAATGTGCAGCTGCAAGTCTTCCCTGCCGGAGCTGCGTGGCACGGTGATTGTTCTGGGTTCAGGAGACACAGCTTTCGACTGTGCCACTTCTTCCCTGCGCTGCGGTGCCAAGCGGGTCTACGTGGTGTTTAGGAAAGGCTTCACCAACATCAGGGCTGTCCCCGAGGAGGTAGAGACAAACCAGAAGAAGAGAGAGAGAGCTAACTGTTACCAGTGTACCAGATGCTTAACTTGTTTCAGAGAGAGAGAGAGAGAAAGACAGACAGAGAGAGAAAGACAGACAGAGAGAGAGAGAGAGAGAGAAAGACAGACAGAGAGAGAGAGAGAAAGACAGACAGAGAGAGAGAGAGAGAGAAAGACAGACAGAGAGAGAGAGAGAGAAAGACAGACAGAGAGAGAGAAAGACAGACAGAGAGAGAGAGAGAAAGACAGACAGAGAGAGAGAGAAAGACAGACAGAGAGAGAGAGAGAGAAAGACAGACAGAGAGAGAGAAAGACAGACAGAGAGAGAGAGAGACAGACAGAGACAGAGAGAGAGAGAGAGAAAGGCAGACGGAGAGAGAGAGAGAGACTGAGGGAGAAAGATAGACAGAGATAGTGTTAGGGAGAAGGCTAGTGAAGAGGAGAGAGGACGCTGTCTTTATTAAGCTGTCTGTGTGAGTGTCCTCTCCTTGGCCCTGCTGACATGTTTTTTAAGCCACTTTTTTCTGGTTTATTACAAAGGCCTGTCTTAGGTTCTGGAGGGCGATAACTGTCAAAAGCTCTCCGCCTGCACACACACACTGCCGTGAGCCCCAGACGGACTCACTGAGATCTGTCCCTTTCTAGTAGCGCTGCCACAAAGGAGAGAGGAAGGATATCATAGGCAGTGCTGTTGCTATTTTCACTGTTCCTTCAAAAGATATCCCTGCATTTGAAGCATGACATTGACTCGTAATACTCCCTTCAGTCTTGATTCTTATCAACTTTTGATGTGTTAGACCAACAGTAAAAGTAGCACTTGGAGTTAAGATGCATTCTTCAACTGCCGTATATTAGTTATGATTGTGAGTGTGATGAAAAGTTCAAGGTGTCTTTCTGTCAATGCTATTCTAGTTGAGAGTTGAGCCTGACGGCACAGTTCATTCTAGAATCATCGTCCAACGGCACCTTTAGTCATGCGTCGTGTCAGAGCACACCTCTTGCTGCCATAGTAACGCCAAAAATAACCCTAACGAAATGAGAAAAGTAAGGTGATTATCAACAGCTGTTTGCTTTTCCCCGCAGAAGCAGACAGTTAAGCTGCTAGCATCGCCTCACACTAATTAAGTTTGTTTATAAGGTATATTAAGTTTAGGCCTCTTGTAGGCGTCAGTAACCTTCACATCACATTGAAAAAAGTTCAATATTGTGTGAAGCATGAGCATTGATGTCAACTGAGACAATTTCAGAAAACAGAGAGAAAGGGGGAGCTATTATAGAAGCAACCCACCCCCTTCCCTTTTGTGCACATCTCAGGACTGGAAACGTAATTTCAATGACTTTGTTGTAGATGGGGCCTTTTTTCATTAATCCGTATGAAATTGAAGGTCTTTGAACAAAGCAGGAAAACTTCCTAGTGTCTTCTATTGTGTGCCGTTGTAATGTGTGAGACTACAAAATATATTTTCCAGTCCTGACAAACACAAACGAAGGGAATAAAAAAGTTGTACCTTGGGCTTGATAATTAGACATATTTTTGTCCAGTTTTAGATTAAAATGACTTTGCATTTGACGAGAAATATTGTGACAAAAGAATTAGAATCTTTGATACTTAAAATAATTAAACACAATTCAAGCCACAATTTAAAGATGTAACCTGTCGATGACCCATCACCATTGACCCCTGAGCTCTATATTTCTCCTACCTATAGATGGAGCTGGCCATGGAAGAGAAGTGTGAGTTCATGCCCTTCCTGTCCCCTCGTGAGGTCATCATGAAGGCGGGTCGCTTGGCGGGAATGGAGTTCTGTCGTACGGAGCTGACAGATGAAGGTGATTGGATGGAGGACGAGGATCAGATCATACGCCTCAAGGCCGATTACATCATCAGTGCCTTCGGATCCATGCTGAGCGACCCCAAAGGTATCAATCAGAGTCAAACTTTATTGAAAGTGCATTGAACATCACAACAATTTGTTGGGACGATTTTTGTATGAATCAAAATCACATTTATTTATATAGCCCTTCTTACATCAGCTGATATATCAAAGTATTGTACAGACACCCAGGCTAAAACAGCAAGCAATGCAGGTGTTGAAGCACGGTGGCTAGGAACAACTCCCTAGAAAGGTCAAAACCTAGGAAGAAACCTAGAGAGGAACCAGGCTATGAGGGGTGGCCAGTCCTCTTCTGGCTGTGCCGGGTGGAGATTATAACAGAACATGGCCAAGATGTTCAAATATTTATAAATAACCAGCATGGTCAAATAATAATAATCACAGTCGTTGTCGGGGGTGCAACAAGTCAGCACCTCAGGAGTAAATGTCAGTTGGCTTTTCATAGCCGATCATCTCTACCGCTCTTGCTGTCTCTAGAGAGTTGAAAACAGCAGGTCTGGGACAGGTAGCACGTCCGGTGAACATGTCAGGGTTCCATAGCCGCAGGCAGAACAGTTGAAACTGGAGCAGCAGCACGGCCAGGTGGACTGGGGACAGTAAGGAGTCATCATGCCAGGTAGTCCTGAGGCATGGTCCTAGGGCTCATGTCCTCAGAGAGAAAGAAAGAAAGAGAGAATTAGAGAGAGCATACTTAAATTAACACAGGACACCGGATAAGACGGGAGAAATACTCCACATATAACAGACTGACCCTAGCCCCTCGACTCATAAACTACTGCAGCATAAATACTGGAGGCTGAGACAGGAGGGGTCAGGAGACACTGTGGCCCCATCTGATGATAACCCTGGACAGGGCCAAACAGGCAGGATATAACCCCACCCACTTTGCCAAAGCACAGCCCCCACACCACTAGAGGGATATCTTCAACCACCAACTTACCATCCTGAGACAAGGCCGAGTATAGCCCACAAAGATCTCCACCACGGCACAACCCAAGGGGGGGGCGCCAATAGTCTTGCTATTGATACACAATAATAATACCTTTACTCTGAATGGAACCCGAGTTTTGCCATATGAGTAGACTCTTTGACAGCACAGTCCACTGTTATGGTTTTTTATCAACTTTTACAAATATCCTCAAATGAAGAGTTTGTTGAATGTTGTCTACATTATTGCTTTAAAAACAGCGTAAGGATGTTATCCTTGAGCTGCATTAAACAGAGTCAGACAGACAGAAAGCCTGGCAAACAAACACAAACCATTATGTTGATGGTACACCTGGATCTCCCCTTTCTCCTGGAGATTTCTCATTATACGAGCGACGACACTGGTCCCGTATGGATAGGACTGTCTAACTTATCATTGTTTAGCACATTTGGAGTAGGACTTAAGACGACACTCATCACATTGTTTTCCTCATCATCATCTAAACACTATGTCTTGTGTTGAGGCTCTAATTTAGATGAGTGCCGGTGATGAGAACTCAATGTACTTGGGTTTTGAGGGTCTTGTGTGTGTGTGTGCGTGTGCATGCCTGTGCATGTTAGCGTGCCTGTGTGTCTGCCTGTATGTGTTTACAGAACCTTGTCAGGGGGTTGGAACATAATTACAAATAATGTGTAGACTGAAAATTGACCGCCAAAACAGATATAATATTTTACAAAATCATAATTTCAAACCTAACTTATATTTGATTTTGATCACGTGTCTCTCTATTATTGGGAATACTTGGGAACAGATTTTTAAAAATTACATCACTTGATGCTGATTTCTTGGTGTTGTTACTGTCTTTAATGTCCAACTACATATATACAGTACCAGTCAAAGGTTTGGACACACCTACTCATTCAAGGGTTTTCATTATTTTTAATATTTTCTACATTATAGAATAATAGTGAAGACATCACAACTATGAAATAACATATATGGAATCATGTATTAACGAAAAAAGTGTTAAACAAATCAAAGTATATTTTAGAAGTTAGATTCTTCAAAGTAGCCACTCTTGGCCTTGATGACAGCTTTGCACACTGTTGGCATTCTCTCAACCAGCTTCACCTGGAATGCCTTTCTAACAGTCTTGTTCCCACATATGCTGGGCACTTGTTGGCTGTGTCGTGTCTTTGGCTATGCCGGATTAAGTGAAATGACATGCTATTCTATAAAATAATTTCTCCGTAATTAATATTACCTGATTGAGCTGATCATGTAAATGTAATTAACTAGAGAGTCGGGGCACCACAAAATAATATTTATAGAGCTGTTATCTTCCGAGTAAACTCTTAAAGTCAATATTAATCGTCACCTTAATTCAGTCTCATCTGAAAGTTGTACATTCTTGGTTATCTTCACAAACCCTGGCTAACAAGTTGAATCAGCAATGCAAAATTGGGTTTAATTATTTATTTACTAAATACCTAACTAATCACACAGAATTACACATACACGTAATTAATCATAACTTGATTACAAATTACGTCATAAAGGAAAAAGTCCCTCGTGGAACAGACATGACGGCTTGTTACACAAAAGAAAGGGGTTGGGTTTGAGTGAAAGAGCGGGAAGACTGCGTAACAAAGGAAGAAGCTGTTCTTAAATATAGTATCTTATGCATTCTAAATTACCGCCCATTTGGAAAAGGAAAATGCAATAAATATTTACTCTGAGCTGCACTTCAGTAGGTTGGTGGTAGATGGAAGGCCGTGTTGCCAAACCAAGTCCTTTGTCCTTTGAAGAATGTCTCTGGTGGTCAATTGAATACGTTATCGTAACGTCGTTGTGTGATAGACGGGATACTCTGTCTGTTCCTTCTTAACCCTCGTTTGCAGCTGCTGTTGCTAACTCAACGGCTAGGAGGTATCACTTCTGTAGTGAATAAGAGTTCAAAGTTCATACCATTCGCCACCAAAGCTCACGCTGATGTTGGCTTCGTTCTGTAGTTATTATCTGAACCATTCTGACATCAGACAGTCGTCCTCACATCCTCGGAACAGGAGGTTATATTGTCATCATATATTGTCATATAGTGGAGTGAGAAGGGTGTGTCTGAAAAGTTTTATAACCCATGACTCTTCACAGGGGCGGGCCACTGATTGAGCAGAGCCCTAACCTTACGAAAACCCAAATCTCACATTTTAGAAGCTAAAATCACATTTCATCCCATCACGAATAATTTCATATTCAAACATTTAAATTGAACAACAATTCCATGTGAATCCGATAACTGATGTGTAGACTTTCCACTGTAGATTTTGTCATCTTATCACTGATGAGAATGTCTCAGATGACAACCGAACTGACATCATATTCATTAAGTACCACCGCATATGTTCAATTGGTCGGATTACCAGAATATAGTTAATTTCCCCCACCTTCTGATGTTCCCAGAATCTCTATGTTAGCCAAGGGGTTTGCAAATGTAACATCAGTAGGGTCGAGAGAGGAAAAAGGGGGAAGAGGTATTCATGACTGTCATAAACCTATCCCCAGGCCAACGTCATGACAGCTGCTTTTCCTTCACTCTGCCGTCCAACTTACCCCAAACCATCTCAACTGGGTTGAGGTCGGGTGATTGTGGAGGCCATGTCATCTGATGCAGCACTCCATCACTCTTCTTCTTGGTCAAATAGCCCTTACACAGCCTGGAGGTGTCTTTGGGGTCATTGTCCTGTTGAAAAACAAATGATAGTTCCACTAAGCGCAAACCAGATTGGATGGCATATCACTGCAGGATGCTGTGGTAGCCATGCTGTTAATTGTGCCTTGACATCTAAATAAATCCCAGACAGTGTCACCGGCAAAGCACCATCACACCTCCCCTCCTCCTCCAAGCTTCACGGTGGGACCCACACATGTGGAGATCATCCGTTCACCTACTCTGCGTCTCACAAAGACACAGCTGTTTGAACCAAAAATTCTTGGCCCAAGTAAGTCTCTTCTTATTGGTGTACTTTAGTCATGTTTTTTGTTGTTGCAGCAATTTGACTATGAAGGCCTGATTCATGCAGTCTCCTCTGAACAGTTGATGCTGAGATGTCTGTTACTTCGACTCTGTGAATCATTTATTTGGCCTGCAATCTGAGGTGCAGTTCACTCTAATGAGCTTATCCTCTGCAGCGGAGGTAACTCTGGGTCTCCCGTTCCTTTGGCGGTCTTCACGATTGTTTCATCATAGCGCTTGATAGTTTTTGCGACTGCTCTTGAAGAAACGTTCGAAGTTCTTGAAATTCTCCGGATTGACTGACCTTCATGTCTTAAGGCAATGGACTGTCGTTTCTCTTTGCTTATTTGAGCTGGACTTGGTCTTTTACCAAATAAGGCTATCTTTGTATACCACCCCTACCTTGTCACAACAAGTGACTTGTCTCAAACAAATGAAGAAGGAAAGAAATTCCACAAATTCACTTTTAACGAAGCACACCTGTTAATTGAAATGCATTCCAGGTGACTACCTCATCGGGGTGGCAGGGTAGCCTAGTGGTTAGAGCGTTGGACTAGTAACCGGAAGGTTGCAAGTACAAAAGCCCGAGCTGACAAGGTACAAATCTGTCGTTCTGCCCCTGAACAGGCAGTTAACCCACTGTTCCTAGGCCGTCATTACAAATAAGAATTTGTTCTTAACTGACTTGCCTAGTTAAATAAAGGTAAAATAAAAAAGCTAGGTGAGAGAATGCCAAGAGTGTGCAAATCTCTCATAAATGATGGCTACTGTGAAGAATCTCAAAAATAAAATATACGTTGATATGTTTAACACTTTTTTGGTTACCATATGATTGAGCTTTTTCATAGTTTTGATGTCTATTATTCTACAATATAGAAAATATAAAAAATAAAGAAAAACCCTGGAATGAGAAGGTGTGTCCAAATGTTTGACTGTGTATAATAATATATTATCATAATAACATAATAATATGTATATATATATATAATAATTATTATTATTTTTTTTAATTGCTCAGAAAACATGTGGGGGCCAAACCTGGAGGGCACCAGTAGGGGAGCCCTCGTCTAGGATGATAAACCCACTTTAAAACCCACCCAAGCCAACGCCTGTCTTTTTGTATGACACTGTCGCCAGGGCAGGTAATTAGATTGCGTTGAGAAAAGGCCATACCTGCTATGATTTTCAATTAGGCTGCTATTGAATAAACAGAGGTGGGTATCACAGCAGGGCCACAAACGCCACACACTGTCCAGAGTCACCCAACAATGACATGAAATCACTGTAATGAGTTTTAAGCTCAGACGACCTCCCGGTGACACACACACACACACACACACACACACACACACACACACACACACACACACACACACACACACACACACACACACACACACACACACACACACACACACACACACACACACACACACACACACACACACACACACACACACACACACACACACACACACACACACACACACACACACAGTGTTCGGCGATAGAGCGACAGAGCTTTACAACTGGTTACCCAGCTAGCGCTGCCATTAGCCAACCTTGCCATGCAGCACAGATGCACAAATACATAGTTGGGGCTACCTAAGCAGGCAGAAACTGAAGATGTTTTACACGCATTCATAATCGGTCGTGATGGTGAAATACACATCTACTCAACCAAGTAATTAAGATAAAGAGAGAGTGTGAGAGACTCGGTGTAGACCGAGTTCCGCTGACGTTCTTGCCTGACTGTGTCTATCTGACTGTGTCTTATTGATTTTATAGATGGGGTAAAGGCTTGATTGACTGATTGTTATCGTAATCTGCTCCACTGATTCGGTCTACCCACTTCCACCTCTTCACAGCTCAAATGGATTTTGTTATCCATTTTGTTACTCTTTTTGCGTGTCCAAAGCCACTCTATTCCTTTCATAGTGCACTACTTTTGACCAGGGTCCATCAAGCGCTGGTGAAAAGGAGTGCACAGTAAAGGATGGCATTTGGGACACGGAGTATCTCTCTTCCTCCCCCCTGGTACTATGGTTGACCTGTTGCTAAAGAAACATCCTTAGAACCTGCTCCACATCCCCGAAGGTGTCATCGAGTGCTAAGGAGGGTATTGTTATGATTAGCAATTAATCACCAAGGTTAATTAAAACATGAGGAATTACTGATAAGAGCCTGAATTAAATGGGGTGCGTGACTCCGAGCAAACTAGTTTAATTTGATAGGATGATATTTCTGCCAAACCTGATTGCCTGCATATTTAGGAAGGAATTGATCCGTGCCTTGGCATGAGAGTGTGTGTGTTTGTTTGTGTGTGTATGTGTGTCAAGCGTGCTTGCAAGCGTCTGTGTGTTTTGAGTGTGTGATTTCATCATACAGAAACAACAAAATGCTGAGAAAAGAATCCCCAGAGTAGTACAGTCAGAATGATCCTTATTCTTGAACTATGAATCACTTATCCACTTAAGTATGTTGTCAGACCCACAGAGGATGTTCCGCTTGGCAGTGAACACAGCTGTAGGATGAGTTAGCAGTTAAAACCTGGCCTGTATAGTCTGGTGGGCTGGACCCAGTGTGCGTCGCAAATGGCACCATATTCCCTATGTAGTCAACTGCTTTTGACCAGAGCCCTATGGGTCCAGGTCAAAAGTAGCGCACTTTAAAGGGAATAGGGTGTAATTTGGGAAGCAGACTCAGTTCGGGGAGGGAGGGAGGCAGCCATTATTGCACCCATGCCTCCTTCCTGCTTTGGTCTCCTTCCTGCTGAGTTTCATGGAGGGTGGGTGGGGAACTGGAGACATGATGCACCCACCTCCTCTGTGTTAGCTAAGCATCTCTTTCCCTTTACGCTGTACTGTCACAAAAAGTGTGTGTGTGTTTCTGTGTGTGGGCGTGTGCATAGTTTGCATGCGTGTGCGTTCATGCCAAAGATATATATATACCTTGGATTGCTCATGCTATGTGTTAGCCAGTGAGATGCTTTGAAGCCACTGGTTGGCCATATAAGCACTTCCCCTTTAGTACTTTCTAAAAATTATACTTTATTTGTATGTTTAGCTCATATAATATAGTTTAAATGTATGCATTAATATAATAATAATAATAAATATATGCCATTTAGCAGACGCTTTTAAGGTGTGTGTAATATAATAAACATGGTCAAATCAAAGAAGTAGACATTAATAAATGCATTTCTATCAAATATTTTGTACAATTTTCGGGGAGTGCCAAGATAGAGGCACGGTGGCTTCAAAACACTTCCCCCTGTTTGTGTTGCCAGGTACTATGCATGACAGATGAAGGTGTTGTGTAGGCCCTAGCTACAGCAGTTATAGCTAGCTGTTATTATAAGGGATGTATGTGTTGTATAAGCTCTAGCTACAGCAGTTATAGCTAGCTGTTATTATGAGGGATGCAGGTGTTGTATTGCCTCTAGCTACAGCAGTTATAGCTAGCTGTTATTATGAGGGATGCAGGTGTTGTATTGCCTCTAGCTACAGCAGTTATAGCTAGCTGTTATTATGAGGGATGCAGGTGTTGTATTGGCCCTAGCTACAGCAGTTATAGCTAGCTGTTATTATGAGGGATGCAGGTGTTGTATTGCCTCTAGCTATGTAGCAGTTATAGCTAGCTGTTATTATGAGGGATGCAGGTGTTGTATTGCCTCTAGCTACAGCAGTTATAGCTAGCTGTTATTATGAGGGATGCAGGTGTTGTATTGCCTCTAGCTACAGCAGTTATAGCTAGCTGTTATTATGAGGGATGCAGGTGTTGTATTGCCTCTAGCTACAGCAGTTATAGCTAGCTGTTATTATGAGGGATGCAGGTGTTGTATTGCCTCTAGCTACAGCAGTTATAGCTAGCTGTTATTATGAGGGATGCAGGTGTTGTATTGGCCCTACCTACAGCAGTTATAGCTAGCTGTTATTATGAGGGATGCAGGTGTTGTATTGGCCCTAGCTATAGCAGTTATAGCTAGCTGTTATTATGAGGGATGCAGGTGTTGTATTGGCCCTAGCTACAGCAGTTATAGCTAGCTGTTATTATGAGGGATGCAGGTGTTGTATTGCCTCTAGCTACAGCAGTTATAGCTAGCTGTTATTATGAGGGATTTAAACTCAGCAAAAAAGGAAACGTCCTCTCACTATCAACTGTGTTTATTTTTAGCAAACTTAATATTTATTTGTATGAACATAACAAGATTCAACAACTAAGACATAAACTGAACAAGTTCCACAGACATGTGACTAACAGAAATTGAATAATGTGTCCCTGAACAAAGGGCGGGTCAAAATCAAAAGTAACAATCAGTATCTGGTGTGGCCACCAGCTGCATTTAAGTACTGCAGTTCATCTCCTCATGGACTGCACCAGATTTGCCAGTTTTTGCTGTGAGATGTTACCCCACTCTTCCGCCAAGGCACCTGCAAGTTCCCTGACATTTCTGGGGGGAATGGCTCTAGCCCTCACCCTCCGATCCAACAGGTCCCAGACGTGCTCAATGGGATTGAGATCCGGGCTTTTCGCTGGCCATGGCAGAACACTAACATGACAACAAGCTTAGTTCGATGATGCTGTGACACACCGCCCCAGACTATAACGGACCCTCCACCTCCAAATCGATCTCGCTCCAGAGTACAGGCCTCAGTGTAAAGCTCATTCCTTCGATGATAAACACGAATCCGACCATCACCCCTGGTGAGACAAAACCGCCACTCGTCAGTGAAGAGCACTTTTTGCCAGTCCTGTCTGATCCAGCGACGGTGGGTTTTTGCCCATAGGCGACGTTGTTGCCGGTGATGTCTGATGAGGACATGCCCTACAACAGGCCTACAAGCCCTCAGTCCAGCCTCTCTCAGCCTATTGCGGATAGTCTGAGCACTGATGAAGGGATTGTGCGTTCCTGGTGTAACTCAAGCAGTTGTTGTTGCCATCCTGTACCTGTCCCGCAGGTGTGATGTTCGGATGTTCCGATCCTGTGCAGGTGTTGTTACACGTGGTCTGTTCACGTGTGCATGTTCATTAGTTGTGTATGGTTCATTGAAAAAGCATGGGAAGCAATGTTTAAACCCTTTTCAATGAAGATCTGTGAAGTTATTTGGATTTTTACAAATGATCTTTGAAAGACAAGGTCCTGAAAAAGGGAGGTTTCTTTTTTTTTGCCGGATTTGTGTTGTGTAGGTCTAGCTCTAGCTGTTATAGCATATGCTAATAATGGCTCAGAATGGATGATTAATCATATGGATTATATGGAAATGTATGGTAACACAACATGCCATATTAAATATTCTGCCGAATATACCGATACACATTTTTGTACAGTATAATGAGGTATATGTCTTCTTCTACTAAGTTAATGGGCAAAAGCACAGAATTTCTATTGCAATCATCATCTTGACACCATTTGTTTCCCCAATGTCTTGTAAGTGAGTCTGTTCATCACTATAGCAGGACGATGCTGCTGTGTTTATCCCCCATCACCGTGTGTGATAACAGTCACCGCATCATACATTGTCATGTGTGTGTAACACAGCAGCAAGACGGCCGTGACATGACAGCTGGTGTTCCGCTCTGAGGGGTTTGACACGCCGAACGCATGTCAACTCTCTACACATTCTCCTCTGTCCTCCCCTTATGGAGGAATTCAACTTCAATAGTGCGGTTGCAATAAAACATTGTATTCTTAGTTGTGTGCTGAAAAGCTTTCCCCATTGAATAGACTGGGAAGGTGAAACTTTCCCCCCTCCCTCTAGTAATTCTAATAGAGTGTAATAAATCTTGTCCAACTCGCAGATCTGTATTTAAAAATGTCCCTGCTGATAGATGCAGGCCATCTTCCATGCTGAAAAGCATTTAGTCTGAAAGATGAATTGTATAGGTGAGGTAGAAGAAAATGAGCTTTTTTATAATGTAGATCAGTTTGACAGAGGATCTCTGGGCTAACATTCAGCTAACGGTGGATGAATGCCTCAGGAGATGTTACATTAACCTAGCTGAGAGTGAGGGGAGAGACAGAGAGCGTGAATCCCCCGCTGTCATCGGTCTTGTCACAGACTTCATATTGCTCTCTGTATGGTTTGTAGTCCATCACGGTCGGTCACTCTCACTACAATTTTTTTTTTTTAAATCTCGTTATCTTCCCCTCTCTCGTTCTCTCTTTCTTTCTCCTCTCTCTATCACTTTCTGTCGTCTCTCGCCTCTTTCTCTCCCTTTCTCTCTCTGTCACACACACACACACACACACACACACACACACACACACACACACACACACACACACACACACACACACACACACACACACACACACACACACACACACACACACACACACACACACACACACACACACACACACACACACACACCCCACACCTAGTGGTGGAAAAAGTACCCAATCGACATACTTGAGTAAAAGTAAAGGTCCCTTAATAGAAAATGACTCAAGTACAAGTTGAATGTCACCCAGTAAAATTCTACTTGAGTATAAGTCTTAAAGTATTTGATGTTAAATATACTTAAGTATCAAAAGTAAATTAAACCTATATTCGTATATAGTGTCAAAAGTATAATCATTCCAAATTCCTTATATTAAGCAAACCAGATGCCACCATTCTTGTTTTTTAAATGTATGTATAGCCAGGGGCACACTCCAACACTCAGACATAATTAACAAACAAAGCACGTGTGCTCAGAGGCAATAGGTTTGACCAGGGACGTTCTCTTGACAAGTGTGTGAATTGGACCATTTTCCTGTCCATTCAAAATGTAAGAGTACTTTTGGGTTTCAGGGAAAATGTATGGAGTAAAAATAACATTATTTTCTTTTGGAATGTAGTGAAGTAAAAGCAAAAGTTTTCAAAATTATAAATAGCGAAGTAAAGTACAGATACCCCCCAAAAACGACTTAAGTAGTACTTTCAAGTATTTTTACTTAAGTACTGCCCACACCATCACTAACTGTGGATCCTCTCTCCCCTCTCCTCCAGTGAAAGAGGCCATGGCTCCGGTGCGGTTGAACCGCTGGGGTCTCCCAGAGCTGGACCCAGAGAGCATGCAGAGCAGTGAGTCCTGGGTGTTTGCTGGGGGCGACGTGGCAGGACAGGCAAACACCACCGTGGAGTCAGTCAACGACGGCAAACAGGCATCTTGGCACATGCACAAGTACCTACAGGTGTGTCCCCAGCCCCAGGGCTGTGTTCTACACACACACACACACACACACACACACACACACACACACACACACACACACACACACACACACACACACACACACACACACACACACACACACACACACACACACACACACACACACACACACACACACACACACACACACACACACACACACACACACACATATATATACAGAATGCTACAAGGTTTTCAACATTCACACATATATACAGAATGCTACAAGGTTTTCAACATTCACACATATATACAGAATGCTACAAGGTTTTCAACATTCACACATGAGGGAGGAGGAGAAAGACATATAAAAGGGAAGATGGAGGCTTTAGAGAAAGCTAACGTTTCACTGACGATCAAGTAAACCCTCTCTTTTTGAGAGTGACTGTAAACATTTACACAGTATCAATGTTCAGTACTTCATCTTGCTCGACTTTCATTTGTTTCCTTTTCTATTTCCCAATAACAGCATCCCCGTGTGTAGATTCATGAATGAACCAAGGCAATTACATCACTTCTCAATTAGCAGAATATGTCAATATTGAAATAGTCCCGATACAATATTAGCTCTTTCCGTTGTGGATTAATTCATGTCTTCTGTGGGTTTGAAAAGGAAGTGGAAAGGAAGCCAAATGATACATCATCATCATTACTACGTTCACCTCGAACACTCAGCATGTACACCCCCTACTGTACTGCACGAAGCACTTACTGTGGTGAACACTAAGTGAATGAGTCAAAGTGCAGTACAGATGGGTGTGTGGTGCACTAGTCTGTGTAAAGGCAGGATCAGAGAGGACTCTTTACAGCTCCCGCACGTAATAACAGAGACAGCGGTTGATTCCCAGCCTCCAATTCTCCCAGCGTGCCGTCTTGTCTTCCTGAGGTGCCTGACCTCCTCTACATCCCTCCATCCTCCTCCCCATCCCTCCGTTTCCCCTCAGATTATACTGCAGAATGGAGCGCTCGGCAGACCGGGGCCCGGTTCAGATGCAGGTTAATTGTAGTAATGTAGCTGTGTTCAGTGCAAAGCATAGACAAGTGTTTATTTGCAGATTAAATGCCACTTGTAACCAGAAAGGAAGCAACAGTATATTGCTTGGTTTTGTACAGTAATCGACCAAGGAAGAGGAAATGAATTCAGGCAATTTGCTGGAAATGGTCAGCAATTAATATCTGAGCCATTCAGGGATCCCTTGAACTGTGTGTTCCACGTTCAGGATAATAGTGTGTTTTATATTAGAATGTGATATTACTGTGTCATAGGTCTCCCTTTCGAGCAGTGCATTTAGGCTGTTTTCAGTGTATTTTTGCTATCATATCATGTGCATGGTTGAATTTAGACCTTATTTATGCAAGGAATTCTGGGAACTTAGTGCTGCATGGGACACCTGGGTGAGAGGTTTCTTTTTACTCTAAAATATTATCTATATACTTATATGAATGAGGTCAATCATATATTCATTCACCACCATATGAGAGAAACCAGTTTCAAAGTAGAAATGGACTTGTCCCAAATAACACTCTTCCATATGTAGTGCACTACTTTTAACCAGGGACTATATAGGTCAGGGCACTCCAACCCTGTTCCTGGAGAGCTACCCTTCTGTAGGTTTTCACTTCAACCCCAGTTGTAACTAACCTGATTTAGCTTATCAACCAGCTAATTATTAGAATCAGGTTAGGGTTAGGGTTGCTGTGATAAAGGGAATATGGTGCCATTTGGGATTCAGATAAGGAGACATGTTGTGGGGAAGACGATGATCCAGAACATGTCAACATCTTGACAGCTAAAGCTGTTGTTGGTTGGAACTCTGGAACCCCCCAGTATTCCTAATAATCACCATATTTTGTATTTACATGTTCCCCGCTGCTGTTTTCCCCCGTGTTGCCTGGCGTGTGTTTGGCGTGTATTCCTCCACATGCCAAACCCCTCGAAGGGGAACACCGGCTGTCATGTAACAGCCGCCTTGCCGCAGCATGACACACACACACACACACAAAAAAAATACATACACACACAGCGTGACACCTCCTCATTCATTATGCGGCGGTGACATCATTACAAAAGCAATCAGAGACTGTGATAAACGCTGGGCTAATTAGGAGGAGGAGAGGAAGAGGCTGCTGGATGGATGGATGACTGTTGTATGTTTGACTTTAGGGGATTGCGTCCCAAATGGCACCCTATTCCCTATATAGTGCACTACTTTATAGGGTGCCATTTGGGACATTGGGTGCCTAGGGGGGATGAGGAGGCTGCTGAGTATTATGACTTTTGTCATAATACCAGTGGTTATTTTCGTTATCTCACAGCTCTGTCAAAGCAAACTTTATTTCATGCATACCCCGAATACAACAAGTGTAGACTTAACCGTGAAATGCTTACTTACAAGTCCTTACCAACAGTGAAGTTCAAGAAGAAGAAACTATTTACCAAGTAGGCTAAAATAAAAAGTAATAATAAAAAGTAACACAATAAGAATAACAATAACGATGCTATATACAGGGGGTACCGAGTCAGTGTGCAGGGGGTACAGGCTAGTTGAGGTAATCTGTAGGTGGGGGCGAAGTGACTGCATAGGTAACAAACAAACAGCAAGTAGCAGCAGTGTACAAGGGGGGTCAATGTAAATTGTCCGGTGGCAATCTTTATTAAATATTCAGCAGTCTAATGGCTTGGGAGTAGAAGCTGTTGAGGAGCCTTTTGGTCCTAGACTTGGCGCTCCGGTACGACTTGCCGTGCGGTAGCAGAGAAAAGTCTATAACTTGAGTGATTGGAGTCACTGACAATTTTATGGGCTTTCCTCTGACACCACCTATTATATAGGTCCTGGATGTCAGGAAGCTTTGCCCCAGTGATGTACTGGGCCGTTCGCACTACTCTCTGTAGCTCCTTACGGTCAGATGTCGAGCAGTTGCCTTACCAGGCAGTGGTGCAACCGGTTAGGATGCTTTCGATGGTGCAGCTGTAGAACCTTTTGAGGATCTGGGGGCCCATGCCAATCTTTTCAGTCTCCTGAGGGGGAAAAGGTTTTGTCTTGCCCATTACACGGCTGTCTTGGTATGTTTGGACTAGAGGTCGACCGATTAATCGGTTAGGGAATTAGGGACGGTTTCAAGTTTTCATAACAATCGGTCTTTTGCATTTTTGAATGCCGATTACATTGCACTCCACGAGGAGACTGCGTGGCATGCTGACCACCTGTTATGCGAGTGCAGCAAGGAGCCAAGGTAAGTTGCTAGCTAGAATTAAACGTATCTTATAAAAAACAATCAATCTTAACATAATCACAAGTTAACTACAGATGGTTGATGATATTACTAGTTTAACTAGCTTGTCCTGCGTTGCAAAAAATCAATGCGGTGACTGTTCATTTATCATTGAATCACAGCCTGCTTCGCCAAACTGGTAACGATTTAACAAGCGCATTTGCGAAAAAAGCACCGTCGTTGCACCAATGTACGTAATCATAAACATCAATGCCTTTCTTAAAATCAATACACAAGTATATTTTTTTAAACCTGCATCTTTAGTTAAAAGAAATTCATGTTGGCAGGCAATATTAACTAAGAAACTTGTCACTTCTCTTGAGTTCTGTGCAAGCAGAGTCCGGGTATATGCAGCAGTTTGGGCCGCCTGGTTCGTTGCGAACTGTGTGAAGACCATTTCTTCCTAACAAAGACCGTAATTAATTGTTTATGTAATTTTACATAATTATGACATAACATTGAAGGTTGTGCAATATTTAGACTTATGGATGCCACTGGTTATAAGAACATCCAATAGTCAAAGGTATATGAAATACAAATGGTATAGAGAGAAATAGTCCTATAATAACTACAACCTAAAACTTCTTAACTGGGAATATTGAAGGCTCATGTTAAAAATAACCACCAGCTTTCATATGTTCTCATATTCTGAGCAAGAACTTAAATGCTAGCTTTTTTACATGGCACATATTGCAGTTTTACTTTTACTTCTCCCAACACTGTGTTTTTGCATTATTTAAACCAAATTGAACATGTTACATTATTTATTTGAGGATAAATTGATTTTTATTTATGTATTATATTAAGTTAAAATGTGTTCATTCAGTATTGTTGTAATTGTCATTATTACAAATTTCTATATACTTACATCGGCTGATTAAACGGTATTGTTTTTTTGGGGGGCCTCCAATAATCGATATCGGCGTTCTAAAATCATAATCGGTCAACCTCTAGTTTGGACCATGATAGTTTGTTGGTGATGTGTACACAACGGAGCTTGAAATTCTCGACCCGCTCCACTATAGCCCCGTCGATGTTAATGGCCTGTTCGGCCCACCTTTTCCTGTAGTCCACGGATCAGCTCCTTTTGTCTTGCTCACATTGCGGGAGAGGTTGTTGTCCTCGCACCACACTGCCAGTTCTCTGGCCTTCTCCCTATAGGCCGTCTTATCGTTGTCGGTGATCAGGCCTACCACTGTAGACACACACCCCCACCCTCGTCTTACCAGAGGTAGCATCTCATTTCTTTGTTCAGCCACGTCTCGGTGAAACATAAGATGTTAGTTTTTAATGTCCCGTTGGTAGGATAATCTTAATAGTAGGTCATCAATTTTAATTGTCTAAAGATTGCACATTAGTAAAGAGAATGGAAGGCATTGGGAGTTTAGTCGTTCGCCTCCGGATTCTCAGAAGGATCCCCGATCTGCGTCCCTTTTTCCGGCGTCTTTTCTTCATACAAAAGGCGTGTATCTGGGCCTGTTCCAGTGAAAGCAGGATATCCTTCTCGTCGGACTCGTTAAAGGAAAACGTTTCTTCCAGTCCGCGACGAGTAATCGCTTCTGATGTCCAGAAGTTATTTTCGGTCATAAGAGACAGCAACATTATGTACACAATGAGTTAAAAAGTAAGTTACAGAAAACGCCAAAAAAAAAAAAAATACAAATTTGCACAATTGGTTGGGAGAATGTAAAACGTCAGCCATGTTCTTCGGCGTCATCTTTACGGTCTGTCGATCTGTTACTAGGATTGCAAAATGCTGTTAAATTCTGTTCCTGGAACTTTCAACCCTATTCCTGTCGTTATCCTCATGGTAGTGTAACTGGATGTTTTGACCTTCCAGTCTCTCCACGGCCAGACGGTGTCCAGCGTCCCCCAGCTCCCTCTCTTCCACTGTGCCATCGACTCTGTGGACATCGGTGTGGAGATGTGTGGGATCAGGTTCCCCAACCCCTTTGGCCTGGCCTCCGCTCCCCCCACCACCAGCACAGCCATGATCCGCAGGGCCTTCCTGGAAGGATGGGGCTTCGCTCTCACCAAGACCTTCTCTCTGGACAAGGTACTCATGTTTACCCAGCTTTATATTAGTGTGTAGGTGTCTATTGGGCATTAACCAGGGATATGCTGAATCTTTGTTCTGTAGCTGGTACCATTTCATTACGGGAGCTATATATATATATATTAAATTCAAGTAAAGAAAAGAAAGTAGAAAAATAAAATGTAAAACAAATCACAAACTTCAACAGATAATGCTTGCCATTTTTTTTTCAATATAGCTGATTCATGTAATTTCACTGACATTCTTTATATCTTGCCCTACTGACGACCTCATCCACGCAGCTCATTTGTGACTGGAAGCCCACATTGCCTCGCTGAGTTTGTAAATGATACCTGATGTAGAGAAAGCAGGAGGCGAGCGTGGCTGTCCCTGTTTTGATGAAAACATATCACTGCCGCCATCGCTTGTTTTATGGACGGACCCTTTGTCAATTTGAAAAGTTAAACTTTCTGTTTCTTTTAAGAGGGAGTAGAGAGAGAGAGAGAGAGAGAGAGAGAGAGAGAGAGAGAGAGAGATTTAGTGAGCAGAAAGAGAGAAGGAGAGAAGGAGCCTGGATATATGGGCTTGCTACTGTTGCTACAAGTATTTCACCTCTGCTGGCTTTTGAATAAGCTTAATGTCCCATGCCTGGACTTACCAAGGGATTTCAGAGAGAGATCATGGTCAACCTGGGTATAGGGTTGTTGTATCATACTCTTTTCCTAGGCGCTTTGCTCTCAGCTGAAGCATCAAGATTGACAGCTGTACATATGATAATGATTCAGCCTCAGAATATGTTTATGTAAACTCTGTTGGTTTAAAAAACATTTTTTTTACACATATGTGTGACACCCATCCCTTTCACCACATCCTCCCTCTTTCGCATTCTCTTGACATTTGTAGATGCCAGATTGGGGTCTAATATGCTGTTGTAGCTATTGGCTGTCAGTGTAGCGCCAAAATACCAGCTGATATCTCAGTAAACAGAAATCATATTATTCCTTATTGTGTGCTTTGCTGGTTTAAATTGTTCGGGGAGCTTTCTTTAGGGAGAGAGATAAAGAAGTTCTTAATGTCAATATGAATGAAACAGGCGGCTCTCCTTCAGTATCGTTTCAACTTAAACACAGATTACCTATATATATTTTTTTAATATCCTGTTTTTTTGCTCGCTAGTGCTGTTCACTGCTGGCTGCTCCTATCATAACATTACAGTGTGTTGCCATTGATAGCGCTTTGAGATGCACAGTGGATTGCTGGGTGAATATGAGGATCGTCGTCCTGGCTGTTTCTAGGGTTTGTGTAAAAAAAAGAAAAGAATGTGATGTGAATTAACCAGCTATTATAAGGCCCAGCATAAGGAAGAGAGAAGGGAGATAATAGAACAAAGCTAGGGGGGTCTACCGTTAATCTGAATGAATTAACTGTGTTGCATATGAAAAACAATGCAGCGATGCCAACGTTTTGGCCTCCTCTTCCATTCTGTGAACTGTGAGAGCTCTGTCTGAAACAGGGGGAGCATGGGGGCCAGTGGGCCACTGTCTCTCTCCCCCCAAGCCTCTGATCTATAGCTCCGTTTCCCTCCTCAGGAGTGACAAGTACATTTTTCCTTACGTTGTACCAATTACCCAGCTGCTAAATCCCTGTGAGTGATACACGGTGCTATGTTTCAGAGGCTAATTACCACATCTCTAGATGGATGTCAGTAACACACACACACACACATTTACGTATATATGCGCGTGCATACACACACACACATTACTGAGGTCGTAACAGCGGGATAGTTTACCTGTAATAGCTAGCAACCATACTGCCTCAGTTTATCATTGGACTGTCTCAGGGTGGTAGAAATCACACCTGTAATTGGCTGAGCCCTGATGGGTACATTTTCTGCTTGGTCCTAGAAGCTCCCGCATTCAAGTTTAACTGTTGTGCCAAAAGTACAGAGTCACAGGTAAAGAAGATAGTGATGATGTTTCGAAGAGAAGTTGCAGGTTTTGTGTACTTGAAAAAAAAACATGTTTCATAGAACTTATCGAGTGCATCCAACAAACGTAAGCAACTTCCTCTCAACAACTATGGAATAATGCTTTGCATTTACTTCAAAAGCAATTAAAGGGAGAGATAATAGCAGATCTCCCCACTCCACATTTACAACATTACACAATTGTGTCCTTGATAAGGTGGCGAACAGTAACTACATCTCCATGGTAACCCTAACATTGTTAACACACATGTTATGGCCCGACATTGACACACACACACACACACACACACACACACACACACACACACACACACACACACACACACACACACACACACACACACACACACACACACACACACACACACACACACACACACACACACACACACACACACACACACACACACACACACACACACACACACACACACACACACAGTTCCACAGGCCTCTGCTTCATGCACTCTGTGAATCTAACTCTACTTATTAACAACACAGTTTAATCAACTGCTCCAGCATCTTTATTAAGAGTAAGAGGTGAGGAGGTCGTGTTCTGCCGATTCCACACAGATTCTCTGATGGTTTTAACCACTAGTAAATAGCATGGAGCCTTGCATGCGTCATGGTAATTAGCATGTTATTCATCCTGTAGGAACCGGACTGGCTTTTGACTCGTATAATAAGCTTTACTGCACGATTCAGACTGTTTGCACCATCAGTTGTAGGAAAAGTGCATGATGCATTCTTTCCAATAAAACTATAATAATTGATGTATGTTTTATTGGAATATACTGTATATCAGGATTACTCTGGTTACTTAGAATCAAGAAGGTCCTTAAAGGCACCGTAACATGCTTTAATTTCAAAACCAGCTCTAGTTTTCTATATCTATTGCAAAGTCTCAGCTTAATTAAAATGTTTTTACCAAACAAAACACTGAGAAAATACATTTTCCAGTTTTCCAATACAAACAAAATGATGTGCTGATGCATGGTATCACGCCAAGTAACACTCAGATAAAGTCACAACGAGCTGTAGCTTGGCAATCGGAAGGAAGGATGAGTTTCATGAGAATAGGAGACAAAGCTGATCTCTGGCACATACACTACATGACCAATAGTATGTGGACACCTGCTCGTCAAACATCTAATTTCAAAATCATGGGCATTAATATGGAGTTGGTCCCCACTTTGCTGCAATAACAGCCTCCACTATTCTGGGAAGGCTTTCCACTAGATATTGGAACATTCCTGCAGGGACTTGCAGCCATGAGCATTAATGAGGTCGGGCACTGATGTTGGGCGTTTAGGCCTGGCTCACATTCACTATTCCAATTTATCCCACAGGTGTTTGATGAGGTTGAGGTCAGAGCTCTGTGCAGGCCAGTCAAGTTCCTCCACAAGGATCTCGACAAACCACCTCCCTTTGTGCACGGGGGCATTGTCATGCTGAATCAGGAAAGGGCCTTCCCCAAACTGTTTCCATAAAATTGGAAGCACAAAATTATTTAGAATGTCATTGTATGCTTTTGCGTTAATATTTCCCTTCACTGGAACTAAGGGGCCTAGCCTGAACCATTATTACTCTTCCACCAAACTTTACAGTTGGCATTGCATCGGGGCAGGTAGCGTTCTCCTGGTGTCCGCCAAACCCAGATTCATCCGTCGGACTGCCAGATGGTAAAGCGTGATTCATCACTCCAGAGAACACATTTCCATTGCTCCAGAGTCCAATGGCGGCTAGCTTTACACTCCAGCCAACACTTGACATTGCTCATGGTGCTTTTTAAGCTTGGGCGCGGATGCTCGGCCATGGAAACCAATTTCATGAAACTCCCAACGAACAGTTCTTGTGTTGGCGTTTGGTGGTTTGGAAATCGGTAGTGAGTGTTGCAAACAAGAACAGATGCTTCAGCATTTGGGGGTCCCGTTCTGTGAGCCTGTGTGGTCTATGGCTGACCCGTTGTTGCTCCTAGACTTTTCCTCTTCACAATAACAGCACTTACTGTTGACCGGGGCACCTCTAGCAAGGCAGAAATTTGATGAACTCTCTTGTTGGAAAGGTGGCATCCTACGATGGTGCTGTGTTAAAAGTCAATGAGCTCTTCGGTAAGGCCATTCTACTACAAATGTTTGTCTATGTGGTCGATTTTATACACCTGTCAGCAACGGGTGTGGCTGAAATAGCCGAATCCACTCATTTGAAGGGGTGTCCACATACTTTTGTATACATTGTGTAGTTTCTCTGCCCTCTGAGCCATGCAAGAGGTAGTCACCACTCCTTTGATCTCCCAATTAAATTAGATATTATAACCGGTAAACATGTAACTAACTGTAGCTAATGAGGCTGTAGTCATCTGTATTTTCCTCTTCCTCTACACTCATACAGGCTCTATACAAACTCCACTTCCTCTCTAATTTGCTTGTTAAATGAATACAAACTGCTGGAGTGTGACTGCATGGTGCGTTCCGATGCCAGGTCTTTTTTGCTGCTTTCTATTCCACATCATAGATTTTCAGATTGGTAGTAAAATAAACAGGGCCTGTCCTAAGGCAAACAAAGGATAATGGCGCTCCACTGCAGAGCGGGAGGGAGGTTGGGGAGGTAATGTCTAGAGCTCTTAATATTATTATTCACGTTTAAGCTTCACAAGTGGTTCAGCTGTATGATGTTGCATTGGCTACAGGCTGTGGATGGTTAGATGGTTACTGTATATGTCTGGAGGAGTTCTTCATGAACTTCAACCCTTTGTCTCTCTCGCTCGCTCGCTCTCTCTCGATCTCTCACTCTTTAGCAGTCTCACGATCTCTCTTTATCTCATTTGCTGACACACACACATACACATCTACACACAAATCCACACCTACACCAAACCAAAAAAGACTTGCAAGCTGCGCAAGCTTACCCTAATTAACCGTCGGCTTAATTAGACGATTCACTGTGTAATTATCAAGCAATTAGTCAACACCTCTCAGATCTCACGACTGCTTTGACAGCCATGTTTCTCTACCACCGATTATTGTCAAAATCACCTACGTTTGATTTAACTTGTTTTCATTTTAATGTGAAACTACTTGTGCACTAGCATGAAGCAATCATTACTGATGAGCGAGGACACATGTTAGAAGATGTAATGACACATGGAAGGTAGCGGAGTTGGTGTGTGTGGGGTTGGTCTTCCCTGGAGCAACAGGACAGTTGGAAGTCGGTGTGTAGCAGGTCTCTAGAGAATGGGGAGGTTAGAGAGAATGGGGAGATTTTCTGCTTAACAATACATGTGATACTTTCTATGTTAGTCACTCCTTCAATGTCAATGTCTGTGGCAAACAGAGTACAGAGTTGCTTTTTGATTCGGACCTCGGACGCTCCTTACTACTGTGACTGCGTTATCGTCGTTAATGGTTAGATAGACATTGCCTATGGTTGTTATTAGTGTAAGATATGTAGCAGTAGCGATGTCTGTGTGTATTAGCCTTTGAGGGACTATAGGGGAGGAGGGAGATGGCAGAGAAGGAGTGAATGGTGAAAGAGACTAATGACCAAACTGACAGACAATATCCTTCTTCATTTATCACAGCCGACTAATATCCTTTTGGCTTTGACATTCATTTATTTAGTCCCTGACGGGGCCATTCTGTCACCTACACAGTAGCATCAGTATGATGCTGCTAGCGGGGGTAAAGAAAGACTGTGTGTCCAGTCCAGTTAAAGCACTAATATACATTTTGATACTTTAACAGGTTACAGAGTACGCTGACTCTCTGTACTGCCCTGTTTTATTCGTATTTCTTGTTGCTTCAGTTTGCACCATCCTCACAAAGGGAAAGTCAAGGTCTTGCTGTATCTTGGAATGTGTTTTTGTCATTGCGTCAGGGTCGTTGGAATGAAAGACTTACTGAATCTGCTAGGGAGAGAATGATAATGGAGAGAGAGAGTGAGATTATACAGTTTATCAAAGTTCCTAGGGTGTACATTTGTTTGATGTTGTAATGGATTCAAGGTTTCTGAGTTTTATAATTGACAGGTTACAGATAGGAGATAATTACTGCGGAGGAGGCTATCTCTGTCAGGAATCTGAACTGTCATCAACAAGGATAAATGTACGTACCGTGAATACACACACACACACACACACACACACACACACACACACACACACACACACACACACACACACACACACACACACACACACACACACACACACACACACACACACACACACACACACACTCTGAATGCTTTGCTACCAAGGCCCATCTTGTGTAGGAGAATAGTGTATGCCCACTTGCTGACAAGCCCCTTTCCCCCAACCTCCAGTGTTTGTGTGTGTGTGTTTGTGTGTGTTTGCTACCATGGCCCATCTCGTGTTGGAGAATAGCGTAGGCCCACTTGCTGACAAAGCCCTTTCCCCCACCTCCAGTGTTTGTGTGTGTGTGTTTGTGTGTGTGTGTTTTTGTGTGTGTGTCCAACACAGTAGGCATAGTAAACACCAGCAATAAATGATGGCTTAGCAAGTGTTCCATCTGCACTTGGGGGATGAAGATGAATGATGATCACAACTCCTCAGAACTGCTACATGGCCTTTTTTATTTCCCTCTCTTTAATTTTCATTTTTTTTCTCTCTCTCGTTCCCTTGTTTATGAAGTTTCCTGTTGATGGGTCAGTGGCTGGCTGCAGAGGGGGAGAAGTGAGCGGGCAGCCCTTTGATTTTTCCTTCATGACTGTTTATAATGATTCATGTGTGGACTGCCAAATAGCACCCTATTTCTTATAGTGTACTACCACTGACCAGAGCCCTATTGGAATAGGGTGTCATTTGGGATGTAGTTTTGGTAATAATGGAATCAAGAGGCTCTGGTTCAGCTACATAACATCATGCTAGCATAGCGATACACACAGTATACCCAAAGAGACTCTATCCATATTATGCTTATAGATCTTTTATATTCAAAAAGACCAATGCCATGTTTACATTTTTACTAACTGAGAATTCTCAACTCCACAATATGTACATCACATCTTAATGGAGTTGAGTGGCGATGCGTTTTGGGAGAGTGTACATCTGACTACATCGAGTTGGTATCAATCGATACTTGTGAAAATGTCCATTCTTTAATGCGTACCTTGTACCTATGTTTGTCCCGTGTAAAGATTTTCTTTTATTTCGGTGTTGAAATCTAGTTTTTTATAAAAACTTCATTCTATGTTCTGTCAAATTGCGCCGCATAATGCATTGTTTTCCAACGGAGTGTGAAGTTTATGACTGCAAACATGCACTACCATTCGATACTTTTATAAATATCAATTGTTTTAACACTTACTTTGTAACTGTGCTCGTCCTTGATTCTTATAGATTTGCCAGTGGGAGTTGGAGTCCATTGTTTTGGAAAACAAATGACATTCCAATCTGCCATGCATTGACGGGGCTGCTCCTCTGATAACAAACAACGACTCCCTTGGCGGAGGTTGCGTAAAATGCTATTATATTAAAAACAACAGATTGCAGCAGCCAAGGAAAAGAAAGCCTTTACACAGGACATACATGGGTGCGCATTTAAGAATGGATTGATACCGACTCGTTGTAGTTGTAAGTAAACTCATCGCCACTCAACTCCATTGTATCGTTGAGTTGAGAATTTTGAGCGACACTTTTACAATGCATTTCATTTAGGTTTTATCTCCGTTTATTTGGATAGTTTGGATATTCCAACTGTAGATGCTCTACAAGTCTTACTATCAACAAACTATCTGTTTATAAACAACCGCTTGCTACGGTTACAGTTAGGGTTAGGTTCAGAATAAAACTGGAATGTCTGAGAATGGCGCTAGAATAGATAGCGACCTTTTTTACGGGCTCCTGGCCAATTCTGCAATTCATTAGCTGATCTTAACTAGGTAATGTGTCCGCCATCAATTCCTATGACTGAAAAGAGCTCCTGAACATCAGAACAATCCCTCACCTCGATTTGGATGGTGATTTATTCTTCAATCAGTTGGCGGCGCAGGACCTACTGCTCACCCCGGACAAGACCCTAATCCCAGTCTCTCGGAAGAGAAAGAGACGACGATACAAATTCTGACGTGCAGGCACCATGATGAAACAGTACAGTGGCGCGTAAATGAACCACCTCTACCCTCTGCTCTATTGGCAAATGTAGAATCTCTGGAGAACCAACTGGACGAGCTCCTTTCAAGATTATCCTATCAATGGGACCTGAAGAACTGTGTTCCTATGTCTCTCGGATACTTGGCCATTTCGGACATGGATAATATCCTAGCTGGTTTTGCTATGCTTCGGCAGGAGTGAGCGGCAGCGTCGGGTAGGCTTTTAGGGGTGGTGGTCTGTGTCACTTTGTTAACAACAGCTGGTGCATAATCTTTAATATTAAGGAAGTCTCGAGGTTTTGCTCACCTGAGTTAGAATACCTCATGATAAGCTTTAGACCATATGATTTACCAAGAGTGTTTTAATCCATATTTTGCATAGCTGTCTATTTACCACCACTCATCGTGCTGTGTAGGGCCATAAGCAAACAAGAGGTCATCCGGAGGTGGCGCTTCTAGTGGCCTATGATTTTAATGCAGGAAAAATGTAATACGTTTTATCTAATTTCTACCAGCATGTCAGCTGTGCAACTAGAGGTGAAAAAAACTTTAGATCACCTTTACTCCACACACAGAGACTCATACAAAACTCTCCTTCGCCCTCCGTTTGGCAAATGTTTTGCACATTGCCAGAAAAAAAGGAAAAAAAAATACTTTATTCAGACCCTTTGCTATGAGACAGTTAATTGAGCTCAGGCGCATCCTGTTTCCACTGTTTCCATGGCCTGAATGCCAAGCATCACGTCTGAAGGAAACCTGGCACCGTTCCTATGGTGAAGCATGGTGGTGGCAGCATTATGCTGCGGGCATGTTTTTCAGTGGCAGGTACTGGGAGACTAGTCATGATTGTGGGAAAGATGAACGCAGCAAAGTACAGAGAGATCCTTGAGAAAAACCTGCTCCAGAGCGTTCAGGACCTCAGACTGGGGTGAAGATACACTTTCCAACAGGACAACAACCCTAAACACATAGCCAAAACAATGCAGAAGTAGCTTCGGGACAAGTATCTGAATGTTGTTGAGTGGCCCAGCCAGAGCCCGGACTTGAGCCCGATCTAACTTCTAAAATAGCTGTGCAGCATAGCTACTCATTCACCCTGACAGGGCTTGAGAGGATGTGCTGAGAATAATGGGAGAAACTCCCCAAATACAAGTGTGTTTGTTGCGTCATACCCATGAAGACTCGAGAGTTAGGGATCGACAGTGATATAGAACAGCAAGAACTAATACAATACTCAAAAAGAACAGCTAGTACTTACAGTACCAGCCAACATTTTGGACACGCCTACTCATTCAAGGGTTTTTCATTATTTTTTTACTATATTCTACATTGTAGAAGAATAGTGAAGACTTCAAAACTATGAGAAATAGCACATGGAATCATGTAGTAACCAAACACTTGTTAAACAAATCAAAATATATGTTATATTTGAGAATCTTGTTTTCGCCTTGTCATTATGGGGTGTTTGTAGATTGATGGGCAAAAATATTGAATCCATTTTAGAATAAGGCTGTAACGTATGAAAATGTGGGGAAAGATCTGAATAATTTCCGAAGGCACTGTATCTACCTCGATTACCTCGTACCGCTGCACATCGACTCGGTACTATTACCTCATGTACATTAGTCAAGTTGTCATTACTTATTGTGTATATGTTCTAACTTTTATATTTACGTGTTTTATTTTTCTATGGTCTTTCTCTCTGCATTGTGGGAAGTAAACATTTCACTGTTAGTCCACACCTGTTGTTTCCGAAAACAGTTTGATTTGGTAAGGGTTGAGGTTAGGGTTAGACTAGGGATAGGGTTGGTAGATATTGAAATGTTTCTGATATTCCGTAGAGCATCTACAGATGGACTATCCAAAATAAAGTGTGATGTAGTTTTTTATTTCCAATAAGCAATGACATAATTTAACGTCTGCATGTTATTTTTAGCACAGTGGTTTTACTTAAAATTCCAACATCAAATACTTACTGTGCCAGTCAAAAGTTTGGACACACCTACTTACTCATTCCAGGGTTTTTCTTTATTTTCTACATTGTAGAAACATTGTGAAGACATCAGAACTATGAAATAACACATGGAATCATGTAGTAACAAAAAAATTGTTTAACAAATTAAAATATATATTCTATTTTTGAGATTCTTCAAAGTAGCCACCCTTTGCCTTGATGACAGCTTTGCTTCTTCTTGTGCAGTCGCAAAAACCATCAAGTGCTATGAGTTACCAGCCTCAGAAATTGCAGCCCAAATAAATGCTTCACAGAGTTCAAGTAATAAACACATCTCAACATCAATTGTTCAGAGGAGACTGCTTGAATCAGGCATTCATGGTCGAATTGCTGCCAAAAAAACACTACTAAATGACACCAAAAAGATGAAGAGACTTGCTTGGGCCAAGAAAAACGAGCAAATGACATTTGACCGGTGGAGACGTCCTTTGGTCTGATAAATCCAAATGTGAGATTATTGGTCCAACCACGGTGTGTTTGTGAGATGCAGAGTAGGGGAACGGATAGTCTCCATATGCATGGTTCCCACCTTGGAGTGTGGAGGAGGAGGTATGATGGTGTGAGGGTGCTCTGCTGATGACACTGTCTGTGATTTATGAAGGATTCAAGGCACACTTAACCAGCATGGCTACCACAGCATTCTGCAGCCATCCCATCCGGTTTGCGTTTAGTGGGAACATCATTTGTTTCTCAACAGGACAATGACCCAACACACCTCCAGGCTGTGTAAGGGCTATTCGACCAAGAGGGAGAGTGATGGAGTGCTGCATCAGATGACCTGGCCTCCACAATCACCTGACTTTAACCCAATTGAGATGGTTTGGGATGAGTTGGACCGCAGAGTTAAGGAAAAGCAGCAAAAAAGTGCATTATGTGGGTACTCCTTCAAGACTGTTGGAAAGGGGAAGCTGGTTGAGAAAAATACCAAGAGTGTTCAAAGCTGTCATCAAGGCAAAGGGTAGCTGCTTTGAAGATTCTCAAATATAACATATATTTTGATTTGTGTAACAATTGTTTGGTTACTACATGATTCCATGTGCTATTTCATAGTTTTGAAGTCTTCACTATTATTCTACAATGTAGAATATAGTAAAAAATAATGGAAAACACTTGAATGAGTAGGTGTGTCCAAAAATTTGGCTGGTACTGTAAGTACTAGCTGTTCTTTTTGAGTATTGTATTAGTTCTTGCTGTTCTATATCACTCTTAAGAAGTTCCCGTGTGTTTTACCCTCAGTCCGATGACGATCTTTACTGGCAGACATGCCACTCTGCCTCTGAATGGTAAAATATTTGGCTTGGTATTAGCTATAGTCTGTGGTCTAATGTGGAGGATTATCTCCTTTAAGTCTGTATGTACTGCTCTTGACCTCTCCTGTCGAGAGAGAGAGAGAGAGAGAGTGTTACTTCCCCAGAGCATGTAAACATATGTTGTACAGTAGACAATAATTTAATATCACAGGAAAAAAGGAGGACATTAAGAACAAGAAGAACAAAACCTAAAAGAGAATGTGTTCACTTAATAGTTATTGCCATTACCCCCAACCTCTCTTAGCAGTAAAGACAGTACCAATCACCACGATAAATGTGGTTAAAATGATTTCTCTCTCAAATATTCAACACATACAAATGCACGGCTAAAAACGCAATATGATACAATAAAAAACTGTAATTGTGTCGTGATGCATGTGTTAAGATACACATTAAATGTTGTCTCTCTCATTCTTTCTCTCTCTCACTTTCTCTGTCCCCCTGTCTTTCTCTCTCTCATTTTCTCTGTCTCCCTCTCTCTCTCTTTCTCTCTCTCTCGAATTCCAACTGTGGAAAGGATTTACCATGATAAGGCCATTGAAGCAATGACCGTATAGCTGCTTGTGTTAATAAACACAGAATATAGCTCAAAATCACAAGAGGGGCTTTGTGTGTGTGTGTGTGTGTGTGTGTGTGTGTGTGTGTGTGTGTGTGTGTGTGTGTGTGTGTGTGTGTGTGTGTGTGTGTGTGTGTGTGTGTGTGTGTGTGTGTGTGTGTGTGTGTGTGTGTGTGTGTGTGTGTGTGTGTGTGTGTCACAGACGGTGCAGTCCACTGCATTTGATTAGTATTTCTCGCATGTGTTCCTTTCTCAAAAGGCTGCTTGCTGTACTGTGGGGATTAGAGACCTGTGTCGACGTGATAAAGCCAAGTCGGCCCCTAAACATAAACAGACCTGTTAACCAATCACATGAGAGAAAGGGAAGTCAGCTCGCCTCACTACCATTGTCCATTTCGACACGATCCTTCTTGTCAGGGGACAGCAGGGTAGCCCTGTTTCCCAACCAGGCAAGGAGTCCTTGAAATGAAAGAAATAGTCACAGACTACTCAGCAGACATTTTAATCCATGCACTCAATAACAAGTAAAGACCTTCCGTTCACACCTGGACCGGGCTTACTATTTTCTACATGGTCTAGCTAGCTGAACAATTCTGTTGAAATGAAGTGTATTTTGTTATGTAACACGGGGAGAGATGGAAAGAGAGAGAGAGAAAGGTGGAAGAGGAGAGAGAGAGAAAGGTGGAAGATGAGAGAGGGAAAGAAAGGTAGAGGAGGAGGAGGAGGGAGGAGAAGTAGGGGACTAGCGTTATCTCTTGCCACTGTATGTGGCACCTGTGTCTCGGTGGCATGCTGTTGCTCTCCCTTTGGGCAATTTTCATGGTTTCCAGTAGTTTAATATTAAAACTCATGTTCCGCCCTGTCTTGATAATAAATAAGCCCAGCAGCGTAATGTTCCCTGGTCACAGTCTTCATTAAATAGCAACTTGTAGATCCGCCCCAAGCCCTGGGGATGGCTGCCTCAATTCTCCACACTCGCCCGCCCCCCCCTCCCCCTTTTTTTTCTTATTTCTTTGTCACCTGAGGGTACCACCACACTTCTATGATAAAATGGGGAGAAGAAAAACACTATTTATTTTCAATGTTTCTGTACAAATTAGGAGCAACTTCTTCCAGCTTCTATAAGACAAATATTATATTCATCCTGGATAGACATAGACAAACCTGTGATTACCTATATCCCTAAGTAGGTTTGACTCTACAAGCAACTGTCCAAGCTAACGCTTGCGGGGGATGTAGAATTTGTGAAATCCTGTAGAACCAGCTATATATAGTGTGATTCGTTATAGTGTGGAACACTTGAACCGACAGCACCGTTTGGCAAATAAAGTGTTAAAAAGGGAACTCGGATTGTGGCCATGCTGCGTCTTATTCAGACATGCAAATTAGTACTAATTACAGCTAATTAATGTTTTTTGTCTATGTAGTTTGAAAAATGTCCAAATGTTATGAAATTAAGTTACCATGCTATTATCTTAATTGTTTGCATTAAGGTTGTTCCCTAAATATATATGTAAATGAATTCAGATTCGTTAATGGTTACTTTAATTGGCATTAGTTAATTATGAAAATAATATGTGTAATATTAAATATAATGTCAATTCAACTTTAGATTTAATCAAGCTATTAGTTACAATGTTACCCAGTTTATTCTGCACAGTAATAAACACAATAAGTTATGTCCTCAAAAGGCCAAGTATGGGGTCAATATACAGGGCAAGTTGCAACACAATGCAAACCAAACAAGCTAGCTAGTGTACAGGATCTGCACTGTACCTTTTCCCCTAATGCTGTACACTGAAGGCCAACTGTTTGTTGTTCTACACATAGTGACCTTCTATTTGTAGTACTTGTATGTGTTTTGAGATGTGCCAAAGCCATCAGCAGGTTGGTCAACGCATTAGCTTGGTGTAAGCTGCCAGCTGCCTCCCCTGGACTGGCTCAGGCTTGGATGTGATGTATACTGCACTCTGATTACACTTCCAGGGGAGGACTTCACAAAAATGCTGTTCCTTTTCTCTTCCCCTGTTCCCCTTCACAGGAATGTAATTACTGCTGGACATTATGGCCGTTTGGCAGATTTTTTTGTCCATGAACCATTGCCAGGTTTGATGTATGTTTCTGTCGCGTGGAGGGTAAATCTATCAGAGAGAGAGAGAGATAGAGAGAGACTTAAGGGGTGAGGGATCTCAAAGTACTCATTCAGCAAAAAAAAGACAACCTTATGCTGCATAAAACACACAGAAAGAGAGCGAGAGGGAGAGAGATGGAAGAAGAGAGAGAGACAGAGCTGCCTACTGAGATATATTATTAAATCATTTCAAGTTGATGAATTAATTCCTTTATTTTGTCATGTAAAAACTTTTCTCTCAGTGTTGACGGCACTTCATCATCTGGGCTGTATTTCTAAAGAGTTGCACCGGTCAGTATCTGATTAAAGATGAAGTTAGTTCAGACCACAAAGCACCCTGGGATGAAAAAAAGAAGTAACATTATTGAGTTTGTGTCATGTATTTTTATAAAATATTACTGTAATTGTCTTTTCTTCTGGTGTTTTACAGAGAAAAAAATATGAATTTAGAACGTATGACTGGAAACAGGTCTTCCAACGCCTTGGAAGAGATCCATTGAACAACTGAAGTAAAAGCTAGGACTGCTCGGATATTTACTCCTACCGCTGTAGATTTATGAAACTGTACGTGTAGGTAATTACATATATTTAACAGAGCCACTTTGAAATGGCCTGCAGAAATGGTCTCATCTGAAGAGTACACGTGTAAGTGTGCTACTGAATAAAATGAGTTGACGATAACATTACAACCACTTTAACATCATTGTCTTTCTTTCTTGTTCCCTAGGTTTTAGTCACTTGGAGGTGCACTAAAAAAGGGTTTACTTTATAACATTGTTGTGTTGCTTTCTTGTTCCCTAGCTTTTGTTCACTTTTGAAGTGCACTTAATGGTTTTACTCTATATAACCACTATAACATTGTTTTGTTGCTCTCTTGTTCCGTATAGGACTTGGTGACCAACGTATCTCCCCGCATCGTGCGTGGGACGACCTCAGGCCCCATGTTCGGTCCGGGACAGAGCTCCTTCCTCAATATCGAGCTGATCAGTGAGAAGACTGCAGCCTACTGGTGCCAGAGTGTTACCGAGCTCAAAGCTGACTTCCCCAACAAGGTAAGTTACTGCCCTATGGGCCTTGATCAAAAGAAGTGGACTATAGGGACTAGGATGCCATTTGGGACACACTCCCACAGTATATCTGTCTAATGAGCTTGTATTGAAACAGCAGAATGGAGTGCCGTTCATTCAAGGGGTTGCAATGTATTGGTTTGTTTATGCTGGATACTGCAACGACAATGACAACATGCTTTTTCCCTGCAAACAAAAATTGGTCATTAGGATGTCCCTGAAACGTCACAAAATGGTTGGCTTAAGTCATGAGGACGTTGTGTCATGGTCCTATGGACATTTTTAGGATGTTCTTGGGATGTTGTCATTGTAACCTGAAGGTTCTGTTTAGTTCCGGGTTTGTTCTGGGGATGTCCCCATTTCAGAACTTTGTTTCATGGTCCTCCAGGGGATCATGACACAACAGCCCGAAAACATCCTGAAAACATCCTTAGGGACATCCTCAGAACAAACCGGGAACTAGACTAAACTTCCAGGGGATGACACAACGACCTGACCACTTTAGGCAACCATTTTGTGACGTCCCCGGGGACGTCCATACGACTCATTTTTGTTTGCAGGGACGTTTCCTTTGGACCATCATGCAATGTCCTGAAGACTAGTAAAATGACAGTCCTGAAAACGTCCTTAGAAGATCCTGACATGGTCCTCAGTGATGTGCTGGTAACTTACAGTGATTTACTCTAATGTCCCCCAGGGAATGTTCCCTTGGGACCATCATGCGATGTCCTCTTGACCATAATGAAACGTCCCCTTGTGGTCATTGAATTTCCCATATATAACTTCCTATCAGGACCAAATAGATATATTTTCATAAAATACCTTATAATAACATGATACTGTGACCAAACCGGGACCTGTACTGAACATCCTTTTATGGTCCCGAGGTTAACGTCATGTGTTAATGTTCCAATTAACAGAACATCAGAGTAATAACTTCTCGCAAATACCCTTAAAGGGACCTAATGTCCTGAGAACGTTCCGTGTTTGCTGGGTAATTTGTTAATTTCTAAGAGTTTGTTCTCCCAACTTTTGGAAACTCCAGATGTACAGTATCAAAGGATTCATTGATGTTCCCCTGACCATTGTTAATGAAAGTCTGAGAGGAATAATGTCACTGATGCCCTGCATTTCGCTTCAACAGCTATTGTTAGGTGGATGAAAAAAGACAGTGTGAAATGCCTCTTGTGGTTCTTAGATCAGTCATAGTGTGTTTCTCCTCCCTAGCCCTTTCACAGATCCAGAATGAAGCAGGACAAAGCACTGAGCTCCGTGTTTCCCTGTAAATTAGCGCTTCTGGGATATGTTTCATTGGAACACAAAGGAGCACGGGGGGTGCTATGCCAGTGTGTGTGCGTGACCAGACTGAGCTCTCTCTCAAACTGTACCATGACCTGTAAAGCACACAGACCGAGTACTTTTTTTTCTTCTTTCTGACAAACAGTGCACCAAAGGAAATACTGGCCTATTTGCCCTTCCAATTACCCCAATAGCACCTAGCTTTTTAGGTCAGAGCAGTCTGGACAAATAGCCCCGATTGAGGTGCCGTCCACCAAGTGCCAAATGTGTTCTCATTATCCCTAGTGGTGCTAATAGAGTGGAGTTAAGGAGAGGGGGAAGGGAGCGAAAATTGTCGCACATTTTCCCGTGGGCTATCGGCTGATTCGGCTCTAGGTGACAGTTTCCAGGTGATGTCCGGTATCTCCATGGATACCATGGTGTTGTTAGCGGTAATGGGGAAGAAGAAGTCATTTCTGTAGTGTATAGCTCAGGGCTCCATGGCTCTGTGGTTGAGCTGATAATAACAAGATGATCCTCTCACACACATACAAAGATGCGCATGGACACATGCATGCACGCGCATATTCAAACACACACATTCACACAGCATCAGAGGGTTTGCAGTGGATGTAACTTGTTTAGACCAAGCAGTGCCTTTGGTACTGTGTTGTTGAGAGAGAGAGAGAGAGAGAGAGAGAGAGAGAGAGAGAGAGAGAGAGAGAGAGAGAGAGAGAGAGAGAGAGAGAGAGAGAGAGAGAGAGAGAGAGAGAGAGAGAGAGAGAGAGAGAGAGAGAGAGAGAGTTGAGAGAGAGAGAGAGAGAGAGAGAGAGAGAGAGAGAGAGAGAGAGAGAGAGAGAGAGAGAGAGAGAGAGAGAGAGAGAGAGAGAGAGAGAGAGAGAGAGAGAGAGAGAGAGAGAGAGAGAGAGACCACCAGTGCCATAGCCGTTGAGATACCAAACAACATCAAGGACAACTATTCAGTATAATGGTACATTTTGCTCTGTTTTACCATCTCCATTTTATGTGTTTCATCTGTAGTTACACTTTCTCGAGCCACACGACGAGAAACTAGCTAAGCTGAGACGGCGTAACCTCTCATAACATCACCTATGGAAGTCTAATATTCCTGAAAACAGAAAGCTCCAATATGACTAATATGTCAAGCAGGGCCTGCATATTGGCCATTGTAAATGTCATGGAGTCAAGGGGAGCTTTCACTTTATTTGCACAGTTAAATCTAGGTCTATTTAAACCTTCATTAAACCACAGCAGGGCTGGAGTTGCGTCTTGGTGTGTGTCTAGCTGCTGTGGTGGATTGAGGAACCTTCATGCTGTACCTGGCTAGAAGGAGATGTATATCTACTAGATATTTCTCGCTGGAGGGGGTTCAGCCTTTCTGTTTAATGTCCTCCCCTGGATCCTAACTCTTTCAGAAGGCCTGCTGTTGGAACGAGTAACATTAACTGTCTTTTACAACTTTAATACGTAGTACAATAACATAGTTTAACAGTTAATATCATGGCAAGAAGAGAGGAAGCTGTACAAGGCAGTCACAGTACTTGATTAATAGCTACTTAGCATCAGCGTTTACTTTGAATTCCTTTATAATGTTGATACAGAAGGAAAGTTGTAGTGTGATCTAATTCCACAGAGATGTACTCTGTTTTCAATGATTTTCTCTGTATAGACATACAATAAGCTGACCATGAACACACACACATACAGTTTCCAGACAGTTATAACACCAAGCAGGCACATCAGATATATGTGGTCAGAAATAATGTTCCTCAATATCTCCAGAAGACGTCCTCTGCCTCCCAGCCAATGGGGGTAGTAGCTCTTACCTCTTTGTGGATTGGACCCATCGGGGATCCTCAGCATCATGTCTATACATCATGGTCCTTTTTATTTCTGTGATTACTTAAAACCGGGAGGCAATATTAAGAAGCAGGGGCCTATATAACCTGTTTTATAGAGGGCTTATTGTATGTCTGGAGGAGAGAGACCTAGTCTAATCCACTCAGAGCCTCCTGCAAATACATGTGTAGGATCTTAATTTGATCTCCCTATTGCAAGAGAACTTTCCTGAAATGCGGGACATTTTACACTTGTAGTGTATCTAAGGTTTAAAAAGGCTTCTAAAGTTTGTAATTTCCTCTTTTAAATTTCAGACTTAATTTTCCCCAGCAAAAATGTGTCATAATAATCCATATTTCCTTTCCCTGCAGGATCATTTTCCTGCCGTAGCAAACGGACTCAAATGAAGATCCTACATCTGTACCTCTCTCTGGTGTTTTTATTGTTTTAATAACGCTGGCAAACACACTGGATTTGTCCTGATCTTATAAAATTATAAATATTGATTTTGTGACTGAGGGAGGACAATGCCGGTGCTTCTTAAAGACAGGATAATGGCTGCTCCTCTCAGATCTGTTTTCTAATGTGTTGAAATGAAACTTTTAGTTTGAGCCGCAATGGATTTATCACTCAGTCGTATATGATTCTTCTCTCTTTCTCTAGGTCATTATCTCCAGTATAATGTGCAGCTACAACAAAGCTGACTGGACAGAGCTTGCTAAGATGGCAGAGGTAGGTCTAAGCAATGTTGATTTCTTTCTTCGAATGTAAACTCCTAAATGCTGGCCAGGAATGGTTATAACATTATTTCCGGTACTGACATGATTAGAATTGTCACGACTAGCACAGCTTCTTTCTCTGTGTCCCTCACTTGGGTTATATTTGTGGAATTTGATTTAGATCTTCAGACCAGGCAGAAAGCCACATCCACTGCAAGTGTTTAAACACCCCAAATATTGAATGAGAGGGATGTAAATCCTGGATTTGGAGTGGGTGCAACATTTAGTTAAATGTTTATCTGCCCTAAACCTGTGGTAGGCTGCCAAGTGGCTGTAAGCACGGAGACAGATGACACTGTGGGAGTGAAACAATGATGGAGGGAGGGAAAGGAGGGGAGGGGGTGTGGATATGGATATGGAAGCTTTTACAGGCCAGACATCTTCAGGCTCACCCATATGCGAGGTTGGAGTGCTCCAACTCTCCCCCCTTCCCCTCTACCCTCCCTCTTCCCCCGTTCCCCTCCCAAAGCTTCTTAAACACGTCCCTGATCGCATCAAACACTGACACTGACAAGGACAAGGTGTTTCAAACATGTGCTACTTGGCTGTGGGGTTTCTGTTTTTAACCAACAGAGAACTGATCTAGCAGTGTTCTCTTTTATGTTTCAGGGCGTTGTCACACACAGTTCTGTGCTGTAGTTCCAATCACAGTTTGTTTATTTGTGACAGTGTATTGGGGGGGGGGGGGTCCGGGTGGTTTCACATTTGCCAAATGTTAAACGAACTGAAATGCCTAAAGAAAGTGATGTGCTCATGCAACCATTAGTTTCATGCATCTATGATCCTCATGGAGCATCACTTGTGTGTCCCAATCATCATATTTCGCTTTGGTCTTCCAACAACGTGCGGGAGGAAAACGGTGAGACAGCCGCTCTAACTGAAACGTGCATTGAATATTAATTAGCCTACATGTACATCCATGGTCTCCCCTAATATGCATAGGATGCGCTCAGAAATTAGCTGCTACTCACAAAATGTTTCAGAGATATCAAGTTATAATAATGCGTGCATTTTATCAAATGCTCACATTCAAACAGCCAAAAATTCTGCTCGACTCTGGTTCCTTTCCTGTGTTTGTTTCGGACTGCGTTCACACCTGCAGCAAACTGTACCCCGGTATGAATGATAACGGACTGAGACCACCCTTTTTGAGCGAACCACGGTGCATTGTTTGGTGCGTGCCTGAGTGTACACAGTGTTCACACTAGTCTAAACGAACCAAACTAAGGGGGTAAACACACCAGAGTTTGGAGAAACCGCTCCAAAACAATTTGGTGTGAAAGACCCCTGAGATAAACTGAGGTAGCTAGGCATAGGCATACCATGGTTACGTCAGATTTAGCAACTGCTCAGCTAATCAGAGTTGACTCGCATATCTCAACCGCTTAATTGTGCTAAAGGAAAATGTCAGAATGCAAACAGGTTTAACAGCTCAATGTGTTAATGCCGCTATTGATTTCATTGATGCGCCACTCTCTCTCCTACCTCATTTAAAACAACCTGTCAGGATTCCCCCTCCATCCCCACCTCCCCAACCATCATCATCACCATCAGATCTCCTAGAATATATTTGATTTAAAGTATGTGGTATGCAATTTTATTTTCCTTCCTTTCTCCCTCCCTTAATAAACCCTCCCTCCTCGTCTCACTTTAAAAATATTATTATCATAGTTATTCACTTAGCATGCCTCCTTATCCATGAAGAATTTATACAGTCATAAAATAGGATTGAGGATAACCCAGTGAAACCAGCTATGCAGGATAAGTACCTTGGCTAGGACTATGTCTGTGATATTGCACATAGGATTTGAACCCTCCTCCACCCATTGTACCAAGGCCAGATCCCTACACACTTCTCCGCAGGAGAACCCTGAGAGGTCCGAAGGGTTTAAAGATGCCCTCCAGCCATGACTTTACATGGGGAATATTTCATCTTATTTTCCTTCTGTGAAAACCCCTTGTTGCAACACCAGCACAGATGGGAGCAGTAGGGGGATATAGTTGGAAAGAGAAGGGGTTAGTTTTGGTGAATGGTCCAGGTTCGGCAGCAACACTCCTCAGGAGGAAGAACCGTTAGAACCGCTCTTTTATTCTTCTTCATCACATCTATTGTGCGTCTATTTAACTACCTGTAGCAGTGGAAATATGAAATAAAAGCTGTGTTGCTATGGCAACTCCGTTTTCAAGGAAAGTCAACCATTCATTTCCACTTTGAAATCTGTAAGAGAACACTTAACACTGTTCCTTGCCTAAGGGTACTACTTAAAAGTCGTTTTTTTTCTTCCTCGCCCTCCTCCTCACTGAAGTGTCAATCTGAAGTGAAACATTTCCCTACTTTCAACTGTCACTCCAGTTCAGTCAACTTTCCTCTGTTTTTCCCCTTTTCGTTTCTCATTTAAAAATTCCCAGCTTTGGAGAGGAAAGGTTGCATCATAGCCATGTGCTAGAGGCTACAATTCCTAAAGTAAAATTCTTACTGTGAGACATTCCTATTTTATTCAATTCAATACAAAACAGATAAGAGAAGAAAAAATGGAAACATTGATGGTGATGGTCTATGAACGCCTTAACATTAGAACTGCCAAAGCCAAAGCCGACGCCCACTGCCGTTGGATTTTGAAATGAAAATAGATCTGCCATTTTGTAGGCAACGTCCTGCTCCTTCCCTGACTTTTCCTAAATATTTGTATTTTACATTGCTCAGTTGTCAGAATTTTTCAATTACAAACAGAAAATTATTTAGGGGCTGCTTATCAATTATTATTATATATACACTACCGGTCAAACGTTTTAGAAGGGTTTTTTCTTTATTTGTACTATTTTATACATTGTAGAATAATAGTGAAGACATCAAAACTATAAAATGTAACACATGGAATCATGTAGTAACCCAAAAAATATTTTTGATTTTCGATTCTTTGAATAGCCACTCTTTGCCTTGATGACAGCTTTGCACACTCTTGGCATGCTTTCAACCTGCTTCACCTGGAATGAAGCTTCAGTCTTTCCAACAGTCTTGAAGGAGTTCTCACACATGCTGAGCACTTGTTGGCTGCTTTTCCTTCACTTATCCCAAACCATCTCAATTGGGTTGAGGTCGGGTGATTGTGGAGGCCAGGTCATCTGATGCAGCACTCCATCACTCTACTTTTCAAAAATTGTTTTATTTTATTTTAGGGGTTGGATCAGCTTTAATATTGCGGATAGATTGTTGCTTCCATCAATGCAATTGTCTGCAATTCCCCATATATTTTTTTGGGCAAATATATATCTATATACATACGTACACATACCCATTTACATACAGTTGAAGTCAGAAGTTTACATACATGTAGGTTGAAGTCATTAAAACCTTTTTTTTTCACTACACAAATTTCTTGTTAACAAACTATAGTTTTGGCAAGTCGGTTAGGACATCTACTTTGTGCATGACACAAGTAATTTTTCCAACAATTGTTCACAGACAGATTATTTCAGTTATAATTCACTGTATCCCAATTCCAGTGGGTCAGAAGTTTACATACACTAAGTTGACTGTGCCTGTAAACAGTTGTTTGTACCTGTGCTTTGCTGCAGGAGGGACTGGTGCACTTCACAAAATGGATGGATCCATGATATATACAGTGCCTTGCGAAAAAGTATTCAGCCTCCTTGAACTTTGCAACCTTTTGCCACATTTCAGGCTTCAAACATAAAGATATAAAACTGTATAGACCTTTAAGACTATCACAGTGCAGGTGAATTTATACGGAGACTTGATTACACACAGGTGGATTGTATTTATCATCATTAGTCATTTAGGTCAACAATGGATCATTCAGAGATCCTCACTGAACTCCTGTAAGTTGGCCTTCACATGAGTCTTTCCGTAGAGATGTTAATTTTACATTATTAATAGGGAAAAAATCCATAACATTAGCTTTGGTTAGTGGAGATGGAGGAGACTGAAACAAAAACATGTTCTTAAAGTACTTTACTTCAATGAGTGACGTCATCATTTGTAAAAAAGTTTCAATAAAACATATTTGGTAGCATTTCTATGTTGAAAATTTTAAAAGAATTTGGGGAATTTTCCCCATATTCCATACAGTTTGCATTATTTTTATAATATAATCACTCTCCTTTTTGGTCAAATAGCCCTTACACAGCCTGGAGGTGTGTTGGGTAATGACCCTGTTGAAAAATAAATGATAGTCTCACTAAGCCCAAAACAGATGGGATGACGTATCGCTGCAGGATGCTGTGGTAGCTATGCTGGTTAAGTGTGCCTTGAATTCTAAATAAATCACAGACCGTGTCACCAGCAAGGCACCCCCACACCATCACACCTCCTCAGTGCTTCATGGTGCGAAATACACATGCGTACCTCATCCGTTCACCCACACCGCGTCTCACGAAGACACGGCGGTTAGAACCAAAAATCTCCCATGTCCATTGCTCGTGTTTCTTGGCCCAAGCAAGCCTCTTCTTATTGGTGTCCTTTGGAGGTGGTTTCTTTGAAGCAATTCGATCATGAAGGCCTGATTCACAGTCTCTTCTGAACAGTTGATGTTGAGATGTTTCTGTTACTTGGGCTGCAATTTCTGAGGCTGGTAACTCTACTGAATTTATCCTCTGCAGCAGAGGTAACTCTGGGTCTTCCTTTCCTGTGTCGGTCCTCATGAGCCAGTTTCATCATTGCGCTTGATGGTTTTTGCGACTGCACTTGAAGAAACTTTCAAAGTTATTTTTCCAGATTGACTGACCTTCATGTCCTCAAGTAATGATGGGCGGTCGTTTCTCTTTTCTTATTTGAGCTGTTCTTGCCATAATATGGACTTGACCTTTTACCAAATAGGGATATATTCTGTATACCACCCCTACCTTGTCACAGCACAACTGATTGGCTCAAACGCATTAAGAAGGAAAGAAATTCCACAAATTCACTTTTAAGAAGGCTCACCTGTTAATTGAAATGCATTCCAGGTGACTACCTCATGAATCTTGTTGAGAGAATGGATTGTGTGCAAAGCTGTCATCAAAGTGAAGGGTGGCTATTTGAAATATAACCTATTCTTTTTCGGTTACTGTTTGATTCCATATGTGTTATTTCATAGTTTTGATGTCTTCACTATTATTCTGCAATGTAGAAAATAGTAAAATAAAGAAAAACCCTTGAATGAGTAGGTGTTCTAAAACTTCTGACCGGTATTGTATATATTTTCTACAACTATTACTTCAATCAGGGTGCCACGAGAAATGCATTTTTTTGTCTGCTTGTCCATTTGTGGTGACAGAAAGACCGACAGACTGTATCTGTCCTTAAGGCACTTTTATGGCTCATATCTTGTTTGTAATACCCGTGGAGATCACACCAACATTGATGCTCTAGAGTCTGTGACGGTGCTAGGTTATGTTTCCCTTATCAAGTTGTGGGTTGATAATCCATGTCAAAGGCAGTGTCAGGTTGCATAAATATCTGCTTGGGGCCTCTGGCTTGGTTATGGAGCGTATCGTTCAACCTCTAGAAGCCCTCCTCTCTGCTTCCTGGTCTCTCCTGGATCATGATCCCTATGTATAGTATCTGTCCCATATGGCACCCAATTCCCTTAATAGTGCACTACTTTTGACCAAGGCCTTATCGCCCCTGGGACAAAGTATATAAATATTAATGCAATGCTTGGCCTTTATTTCCTATGCGCATGGCCTGCTTCATACATTGCGCATTTACAATTTATACAGCTGGAGTAGAGCCTAATTCATAATTGGGTTCAAGTGTCTCTATACTTCAGTCTGTGATACAGTCTCTCTCTATTTGTGTGTGCCTGTGTGTGTGTGTGTGTGTGTGCGCGTGCCTGTGTGCCTGTGTGCCTGTGTGCCTGTGTGTGTGTGTGTGTGTGTGTGTGTGTGTGTGCGCTTGTGTGTGTGTGTGTGTGCGCTTGTGTGTGTGTGTGTGTGTGTGTGTGCGCTTGTGTGCCTGTGTGTGTGTGATTTGTCGGGTTTCAGATGCTTACAGCTTTGACAGTGTCGTCCCTTTTCTCCATGTTTATTTCTGTGTGTGTGTGTGTGTGTGTTTGACGGGTTTGACGGGTTTCAGATGCTTACAGCTTTGACAGTGTCGTCCCTTTTCTCCATGTTTATTTCTTGTGTGTGTGTGTGTGTGTGTGTGTGTGTGTGTGTGTGTGTGTGTGTGTGTGTGTGTGTGTGTGTGTGTGTGTGTGTGTGTGTGTGTGTGTGTGTGTGTGTGTGTGTGTGTGTGTGTGTGTGTGTGTGTGTGTGTGTGTGTGTGTGTGTGTGTGTGTGTGTTTGTATGCACCCCTAAAATGCAGGTCCTAATATGGTACTGCACTGTCCCTCATAATGGGTGATGTGTGGTCAGAGTAGGCAGGGTAGACAAATGTTCATTCTTTTTTGTCATTTCATGTTTTTCCTCAATGATTCTGGTGTTTTTTATGCTAAAAAGTATCAACATTTGCTGAAACTGCATCCAAATCTCCAGGCGCCTGGGTTTTCATGCCTTCCTTCCCGTCCGTTCAGATCGTTGACTCACGATCCTGACTCCAGTCACTGTTAATGGACAGGGTCAGCATATGCCTCGCTGCTTTGCCTAGCTTCGTTTGTTGCATTGAGCTGATTTCATATTTTACACATGCGCGTTGCCTAAACATGTTGTGTGGATAAGTCTGGGGTAAGCTATGCACATTTGGGCGTGTCTACATAATTTGGTGCTCGCATCTCTCGAACTGAACAAAGCTAACTAGGTCCATGTTGGATTTCCATGGAAAACTTGGTATGATTCAGATGGAGACCAACACCTACACTTCCTGATATTCATGAGGGGAAGGTACAGAAAACTCTCCGATTGAATGCATCACACTCGGCCTGACAGACACAGCAACCTGGAGCAGACAGCCGATCAGAGATGAGAGAGGGATGTTCTCTCTCTCTCTCTCTCTCTCTCTCTCTCTCTCTCTCTCTCTCTCTCTCTCTCTCTCTCTCTCTCTCTCTCTCTCTCTCTCTCTCTCTCTCTCTCTCTCTCTCTCTCTCTCTCTCTCTCTCTCTCTCTCTCTCTCAATTTAATTTAAATTCAATTCAATTCAAATTGATTTATTGGCATGGGAAACACATGTTTACAATGTCAAAGCAAGTGAAATAGATAATTAACAAAACTGTCTCTGTCTAGCTGTTTCTCTCTCTCTTTTTCTGTCTCTCTCTGAGCTGGGGGGGATGGGATGAAGACATGTCTAACACACTCTCTGTTCTCTGTTGTGTACATGATACACTCGCCTCATCCTTGGCTCTCTAAACTGAGCCCACAATATCAAACACCTCCCCCAACCATCTTCCTTCACATATCATCGCAAAGTTTATTATGATCTGAAATGAGAGAGAGCGAGGAAAAAAGACTATAGAACAAAATAAATCCGCCGGCCACCCCCCCTCCCTTTACTCCACGAAGGGCTTAAGGAAGAAGGGTGAAATTAAACATGATTGATAATTGGCTTTGGGGATCCCGATGCATTATGACCATGTTGTGACTGCGTTTGGGCCTCAATTGACCATGAAATGTGCACTTTGTAAGGCTAAAATGCTTATTATTCTTTTCTCTCTCTCTAATGGTTGTCAGTCTGAGGCCAAATCATAAATCCGCAGCTGGAGACTCTCTGGCAGGTTTGTGGAGCTGTTTGTAATTGTTTAAATCCCTCTTGTGATGTGTTTTAAAGCCCCCACGGAAACGTAATTGCCTGTCAGATGCCTTTCCGGCTCAGCCGTTGCTTCTCTCGCGCCGCTCTTCTCTCGATGCGTTCACTCCACGCCCTAGTCTCTCTCTTTCTTTCTCTCTCTCTCTCTCTCTCTCTCTCTCTCTTCTCTCTCTCTCTCTCTCTCTCTCTCTCTCTCTCTCTCTCTCTCTCTCTCTCTCTCTCTCTCTCTCTCTCTCTCTCTTTTCTCGCTCTCTTTCTCTCTCTTTCTCTCTCTTTCTCTCTCTCTCTCTTTCTCTCTCGCTCTCTCTCTTTCTCTCTCGCTCTCTTTCTCTCTCTCTCTCTCTCTCTCTCTCTCTCTCTCTCTCTCTCTCTCTCTCTCTCTCTCTCTCTCTCTCTCTCTCTCTCTCTCTCTCTCTCTCTCTCTCTCTCTCTCTCTCTCTCTCTCTCTCTCTCTCTCTCTCTCTCTCGCTCTCTCTCTCTCCACCAGTCCATGTTACAGTGTCATCTGATGCCGATCCATGCGAAACAGTTATAATTTGTCTCATCTATTTTAGGGCCCTCTTTTTCCAGTCTCCATTGTTTTGCATTGAATTCCATTTTGGTAAATGTACAGTGTGTGTGCATCTTCAGTACATCTGCAAATCCGCATCCACTTCATGCTGTGGTGTTGATGCGTAAATAAATGGAATATCAATCCGACATGGTGTAACATGGAAATGCACGCAAGTGAATGAATTGTTAAAAGATCCATCCCTTAACAGAATTCGTGGGAGAACATTTTGGGGTATGAAATCTGCCCAGGTTTTTGACATGAACAAGAAATCAAATGCACGTGTATAATATTGTAGCTCTTGGTTTTTTCCCCAAAAAAGGAAAGGTGATGGCATCTTCCATTTAATTAAAATGTGTTCATGGTGATCATTTGTATTAAAAAAAATAAGAAAAAGCTTGTGATAACGATCTGGTTCTGCCTGTGTTATTCTTTCAACAGGCCTCAGGAGCTGATGCCTTGGAGTTGAATCTGTCTTGCCCACATGGTATGGGGGAGAGGGGCATGGGACTGGCCTGTGGGCAGGTAAGCCCTCAGCTCAACTACTGTGTGCCTCTGTGAACAAACACCTTTTTGGCTGACTGACTGACTGAAGACTCAACTCTACTACTGACGTTGCCATAGTGCACGCCTCACTGACTTCTCAACTGCTGTAAGCCTCAGTGCAGACTTCAGACTCAGACTGCACTTGACTACAAGTTGAAGTATCGACTACACACCTATTTTTGTGAACATCTGGTTAGATACAGCTCTTATAAAATGGAATGATCAACACTGTCAGATACACCAGACAGTCTGCTTTCTAATGGACTCTGCTCTGTCACGGAGAAACCACTGTTCTACCACTACAGCTGAGCGGAGTCAACAACTCCTCTCTGTTGCTCTGCTACTGACTCCTACTGTACGATGCCATGGTGGTGACTGATAAAATAGCATTCATCATATCAGTAGTTCATTACATCGGCAGTGTGGAGGTAGTTCAACATGGCTGATTTTAGAAGATTTTCTGAGCGAGTAGCTATAGCTCTATGGCTGTCTGAATATCTCAGTGTGAGAGTGATTTATATTCAGGGTGTGTCGAATCGGACTCGAAGGTGGAGCTATCCACTTGGGTGCTTTTCCCAGTGTAGGAGGAGTAAAAGGGGGTGCGTGATCTGGTACGAGGTGGGACACAGGCAATGAAAACCACCGAAGGAGTGGGTTGGAGCGTTTATTCGGGTTTAATGGAGACTGACTCCACTCCAATGAAGCGTCGATGTCTCATCAGCGCCCTCCCAAAATACACATCTTTCTATAATTTCACATTTAGTTGAAACATTTAATGATTGTAATAATCCATACATGGCAATCCTTCTCTATCTGACTTGGCTTCTCTCACATGAGATGCTGCATTGTCTGAGTTTAATGTGGCGTTTGGTTAAACGGTTCGAGCATGTGACTGTAGTCAACACTTCTATTTGTTCGCTTGATGCATGTCATCAGTGTGGAATATGAGATGGGATGGGCAGATCAGTCACCAGGGAATATAATGTCAGTTTAAATAAGCCTTTGGCTGTTTAACGCGTTACTGCTCTTTTTAGTTTGATCTTTTATTTTATTTTTACGGACGTTGCTTCTTTTACTATTTTTCTTCTGCTCTTAACCCCAACCGTACACCATGTTGTCCACCGGTAGACGACCACACACACTCCCTCACACGGTCTAAACTCACCGTTTAATGTCAAGAGACGATATGTGAGAACCTTCTTTTGCTAGCAGCCTATCTAAATGTTTACACATTAGCCTGTCTCTCTGTGAGGGTCAGTTGTGCTTTTGACTTGAACATGTGTGACACGGCCTGTCGTCTAACTGCTCGTAGCCCGGCGGTGCGGTGGTCAAGTCAGTAACATGACTCTCTACTCTACCTACCTGACTCTCTAACACCACCATGTCTTAACGTTAAATCAAGGTCATTAAAACGCAGAGTAGTGCTGCTCTGGAAGAGGACGGAAGGGGCCCGGAGTATCACTCCTCTCCGCTCAGGAGGTTAATACTAACCCTCATCAGTTTACAGCACGGCAGGCAGGCTGTTCTGACTTAACGGGGAGAAAAATATGTCAAAGCGTTTGAGTATACTATACTATCTGAAGACTGATATTCCGTACGCTGATGGTATTGGGATATTGCAGCTTTACAGCTGTAGTATGCTGTAGTGTAGCTTGTAGCCTACCAATCCTGCCTAGAGTTGATCTCAAGATGCTCTGAGCCTCCACTTAGCTCTCATTTTGGATGGGAGCAATACAATGTATCCGTAGGCACAGGATACCATGCCCTCTCAGTGTATGTGGATGTACAGTACAGTACGCATGTATATTGAGTGGGAGTGGAAGGTTCAGCTTGTAGCTCCACATCACTAATGATGAAACAAGTCTGCTATAAACAGCACAGTGACTAAAGCAGTGTGTGATATACAGTACAGTAAGTGATGAGTGCTGTTACTGTATGTGCCTGAAACAGCACACAGCAAGTTACTATACCACAACCTAAAGGCCTTAGTTATCTGGATACGAATAAAGGCAAAGAATGGAAAGCTGTGATTTTCAATCTTACCATCTTGACTTGAGTCCCACCCCAGGCCCGCGGTGGAGAGGGGAATGAATGAATGAATGAAACGAACGTACGGACCAGCGAGTTCCCGTCTATAACCGGGGAAGGAGACGGAGCTATTTTCTCTCACAGTAGCCGTACATTTCCAGAGTTATATCCTCTCTGCCGTTAGATGTTCTGCTGTAAGGCAAGAAGCTAATCAAAGCCATGTGCCCGCAGGCAGGTAACCTCGGAGTGAACTAAAGAGAGGGAGGCAATATCACTCCATCACACCCCCGCCGCTCCGCGTGCGTGGCGGCGGGCGGTGCCACCTCTCAACGCAACGGCGGGAAAAACATGCGTTCTGACGCTGTGGAAATGGAAATCTCATTTGAATGTCTTATTAATTTGCCATTTCAAACAGTCATTCACAACTGCTCCCTCGGATTATATAACCAACGGTAGCTACTTACTGTACTGTTCTTTTTTTGAAGATGAGTAGTTTAACATTTTGTTGTAAAAAATAAAATAAAAAAATAAAAAATCGAATACAGAAAGGATATACCACGTTTAACCCTTTATTAGAAAACATTACAACGCATAGTCTTGGCATTAGGGCTGAAGAACCCATAAACGCCATCAAACAGACCGCCTCTAGCAAGCGCAACATCAACCCAGCACTATTGCCTTAAGTTTTAACTCAAACTTGTGCTACTGAGAGAGGAGAGATACTCTTGATATGCACGGTGGTCGCTTCTCCGTAGGCCATGAAGAGTAGGCGGAAAGATGGATCCCTGAGCAGACTACCCACAGAGGGGCCTGACAGCCGAGATTAATTGAATCCCTGCTATTGGACCATAATAAAGAAAGGCTTCCTTTCCAAACGGAAATTTGGAATAGAAAAGGCATATATGTTTATATAACAGAAGACATGTAGTGCAGTGGCCATGACATAGCATTTAAATTGCATAACACGAACAAACCCCCAGAACCCAAAACTAAAATGGTAGCTACATATAACCACCTGTGCTATCCAAATAGCCTAATGTCACTACTGATACATGCACAGAGTGCACAGTGAAAGTGACGTGATAATCTAAACCTAGGCCTACAACATAGAGTACCTGAGCTGAAGCTTACGCCTAATAGTGTATGCCGGTAAGTCATGAGAGAAGAATAGATGACGTCCTGGTAACGAGAAGAAATAGACCCCATAGATTGCTAGAATAAGCCTGCATATTAGTGTGTCTGAAATAAGCTCGCTGACAGAACGTTTACATTAGAGGTGATTGACGCTTGATCGTCAACAGCGGATCGCCATGTGGGTGTTTAGCAAGCCCACAGGTTCTAGGTAATGCTAGAATCAGGAGCCAGTCCACATGGCTGGAAGCTAAAAGCAAAGCCCTGGTTATTCATTGCAACGCGCTACAGTATCAGCTTCCCCACTAAGGTTCAAGGTGATAACTTGAAATCTGAGGGAAAACGTTTTCGGTTAAAGTTAGGTGTGATGGGGTATGTTGGCCCGAGAGAACAGACCATGCCCCAAAACTGGCATTGGGAAAACAGAAAGTATACAATAGATATGATAGACTAATTCTACTTAGCTAGCTAGTTTGTAGCCGGCTATTGGCAACAGTAGAGCAGCAACATGGTTGATCCTCGCAATCAATGACAACCCTGTAGCAGCCAAACCTTGCAACATGAGCTTATTGAGCGGCTCTGATCCGATCAGCTGATGCGACCACACTTGGGTTTCCCTTCTGAACCGGCTTCACTTTATTTAGAAGCGATGATGAGGTTGTACTTGGCCTTTAAGTGTTTATCACAATGTAATTATCACAATGTTTTTTTGTACGAGTTTCATTTTCATTTGATGGCAGTTGTCAAGATTTTTCATTTGATCACACGTGCCTTTATAATTTGGTTAGTGAGTGCAGTCTAATGAGTGAGTGGTTAAGACAGACAGTGTCTATCTTGAAGGAAGGTAGACTTTGGTTCCGTTATCTCATATCTCTTATTCACGTTTGCCTTAGCAACCACAGGTTAGTAATTTCTCCCTCCTTCCCTTCCATAACGCTCCTCCAAACATCCTCTTTTCACTCCTTCCATTCCATAACGCTCCTCCATACATCCTCTTTTCCCTCCTTCCCTTCCATAACGCTCCTCCAAACATCCTCTTTTCCCTCCTTCCCTTCCATAACGCTCCTCCATACATCCTCTTTTCCCTCCTTCCATTCCATAACGCTCCTCCAAACATCCTCTTTTCACTCCTTCCCTTCCATAACTCTCCTCCATACATCCTATTTTCCCTCCTTCCCTTCCATAACGCTCCTCCATACATCCTCTTTTCCCTCCTTCCCTTCCATAACGCTCCTCCATACATCCTCTTTTCCCTCCTTCCCTTCCATAACGCTCCTCCATACATCCTCTTTTCCCTCCTTCCCTTCCATAACGCTCCTCCATACATCCTCTTTTCCCTCCTTCCCTTCCATAACGCTCCTCCATACATCCTCTTTTCCCTCCTTCCCTTCCATAACGCTCCTCCATACATCCTCTTTTCCCTCCTTCCCTTCCATAACGCTCCTCCATACATCCTCTTTTCCCTCCTTCCCTTCCATAACGCTCCTCCATACATCCTCTTTTCCCTCCTTCCCTTCCATCCTCCATCTCTTCCATAACGCTCCTCCATACACCCTCTTTTCCCTCCTTCTCTTCCATAACGCTCCTCCATACATCCTCTTTTCCCTCCTTCCCTTCCATAACGCTCCTCCATACACCCTCTTTTCCCTCCTTCTCTTCCATAACGCTCCTCCATACACCCTCTTTTCCCTCCTTCTCTTCCATAACGCTCCTCCATACATCCTCTTTTCCCTCCTTCCCTTCCATAACGCTCCTCCATACATCCTCTTTTCCCTCCTTCTCTTCCATAACGCTCCTCCATACACCCTCTTTTCCCTCCTTCTCTTCCATAACGCTCCTCCATACATCCTCTTTTCCCTCCTTCCCTTCCATAACGCTCCTCCATACACCCTCTTTTCCCTCCTCTTCCATAACGCTCCTCCATACACCTCTTTTCCCTCCTTCTCTTCCATAACGCTCCTCCATACATCCTCTTTTCCCTCCTTCCCTTCCATAACGCTCCTCCATACACCCTCTTTCTCTTCCATAACGCTCCTCCTTCCCTTCCATAACGCTCCTCCATACATCCTCTTTTCCTTCCTTCCCTTCCATAACGCTCCTCCATACATCCTCTTTTCCCTCCTTCCCTTCCATAACGCTCCTCCAAACATCCTCTTTTCCCTCCTTCTCTTCCATAACGCTCCTCCATACATCCTCTTTTCCCTCCTTCCCTTCCATAACGCTCCTCCATACATCCTCTTTTCCCTCCTTCCCTTCCATAACGCTCCTCCATACATCCTCTTTTCCCTTCTTCCCTTCCATAACGCTCCTCCATACACCCTCTTTTCCCTCCTTCTCTTCCATAACGCTCCTCCATACATCCTATTTTCCCTCCTTCCCTTCCATAACGCTCCTCCAGACATCCTCTTTTCCCTCCTTCCCTTCCATAACGCTCCTCCATACATCCTCTTTCCCTCCTTCCCTTCCATAACGCTCCTCCATACATCCTCTTTTCCCTCCTTCCCTTTGATACAGCTTTTCCACTCCTCCGATTCACAAATTAAAACCGAAGCCTCCTCCCCGAGCTATATTCAGCCCCCTTTGAACATACAGCCTGGTGACAAACAGCTTCCATCATACACACACACACACACACACACCCGCTCTCCCGTTGAGAGTCTGGGGTTGTTAACGAGAGAGCTGACCTCTTGTGACCTTGCTCTGTAAAATTAAAATTTCAGGTGTAAGCCTGTGGTAACCCACCCTCCTCTCTGGCGGGCTGGGCTGTCTCAACAGCCCTCACCCCCTCCACAACCCTGCCTGGGGGTGATACACCTCCCCTTCTCCTCTCCCTCTACATACACACGCTCCTCCGCTGGGGCCGCCCGTCGTGCTGAAACTAATCCACATGCCAGCTTGCCCCGCGGAAACAACTCACCGGGAGAAAGGAAAAGAAAGAAATACGTAAAAAATGTCCGTCAAGTACCCTTTCCACCAACTCTCTTCATTTCATACTAGACCTCCCCTCCTTAACGGCTAGTGCCCCTTATTTGATTTTCATCATCATGCCCCCTTCTGTACTGTTACAATCAGCCAGTCTGTCAAGAGGGATTAGTGTTTTGGAATGTGTTCATTCCGTTCTGATGGAACCTGGATTGATACAATCCTCGGTGTGTCCCATCACTGGTGGTCCTGCTCTCCTCTGGGAATCATGCCCGTTGTAGAATCCACAGTACGACGCCTGCGTGTTTTTCATGTTGACAGCATGTTTGTAGCTCGTCACACCCTCCGCTCCCTCTCTGCCAGACCTTCAGGTAATGGTCTCAGAGCGCAGAGGTACAACAGGGTCTGCTCTAAGACCTGCTCTCATAGAGAAGAGACACAGAATGTCTCCCTTGCCAGAACCAGTAACAGGCCTGAAAAAACAGGTGCTTCGTCTCTCCAGCCAAGCAGAATATGTTGTACAGGCAAACTGCTATAGGAGGGGGCTTAGGTTTAGCCTCCTCTGCCCCTCCCTCCTCCCTCTGCCCTCCACCCTTATGCTCCCCCCACGGCCTATGTCCCCCACAGACTGGAGTGCTTGCTGGCCTGGCCCCCATCTGCTGTGTAATAAGCTGTCTGTCAGGGGCCCAGGCATGCCTGGCAGGGAGAGCTCCACCTCTGTGAGAGCAGGGTTCTTACAAGCAGCATCTGGTTGGGCAATGGTGCTTGGCTGGAGGCCATGACCCAGCCTCTTGTGCTGAAGTAGCCATAATGCAATTTCCCATGACCCTCTGGGAGGATTGGTTTTAGTCCCTCTTCTTCCTGTGTGGCGGCCGGGGCTGCCTGGTTCGAGAATATTAGAGAGTATCTCTGTCTCTGCTCTTGCTCTTTCTCAAAGAGAAATATCATCATACACATCAAGCTAATAAGCATTTTATTTTTATCTCAAAATAATCAGCTATTCTATGACTACAGCCAATGCCAATTGCATCCATGACCCGAATACATATAGAATCCACTGAAGGTCCTCTTCGTCCAAGGTTTAGCTTGTAATTACATCATTTTAGCACAGTCTGCATATCCACTCATTCCCACCTTTGTACACTGATACTTACTCAACCTACAAATCAACCTAGAAATACATCCACTGCTTCAAGTATTTCTGATACATTGGCTGTGTGCAAGATCAGAAATATCTATCCAATGAATCTCCCCAGGAAAGCAGCCAGCGCTATCAACCATCTCTAGGGAGCCCAGATATAAGGCCTCTCTCTTTCTCTCTGTCTCTCTCTCTCTCTCTCTCTCTCTCTCTCTCTCTCTCTCTCTCTCTCTCTCTCTCTCTCTCTATCTGTCTTTGGCAGGCAGGTAGATGGGAGTGGACTGGTTGAACCCTCCTCTCCACTCTTGTTTATACACTGTTTGTAAGTCTTGAATAAATCAAGTCAAATTGCTATGGATGGCACTTGCTAGAGACACAAGTGCATAAATCTAATATCTTATCCAAATCCTGGAAGTGAATTGTATTGTCTCCTATGGAGTAACCTTCCCTATGTCCTCTTGTCCACCCTTAGAATACATTTGGCATATTTTTAGGCACCAATGTGATTATATTCACCTCTATTCCCCTCCCACACACCTCACCCCTATCCCCCCTATCCCCTCCCCCACGCCTCACCCCTAGTCCCCCTCCCCCACACCTCACCCCTATCCCCCCACACCTCACCCCTATCCCCCCCCCCACACCGCACTCCTATCCCCTCCCCCCACACCTCACCCCTATCCCCTCACCCCTATCCCCCACACCTCATCCCTAGTCCCCCTCCCCCACACCTCACCCCTATCCCCCCACACCTCACCCATTCTCCCCCTCCCCCACACCTCACCCCTATCCCCCCACACCTCACCCCTTCTCCCCCTCCCCCCCCCCACACCTCACCCATACCCCCCCACACCTCACCCATACCCCCCACACCTCACCCCTTATCCCCCTCCCCCACACCTCACCCCTTATCCCCCTCCCCCCCACGCATCACCCCTATCCCCAATCCCCCACACCGCACTCCTATACTCTCCCCCACACCTCACCCCTATCCCCCTCCCCCACACCTCACCCCTTATCCCCCTCCCCCACACCTCACCCCTTATCACCCCTCCCCCACACCTCACCCCTAGTCCCCCTCCCCCACACCTCACCCCTTCTCCCCCTTCCCCACACCTCACCCCTAGTCCCCCTCCCCCACACCTCACCCCTAGTCCCCCTCCCCCACACCTCACCCCTAGTCCCCCCTCCCCCACACCTCACACCTATCCCCCTCCCCCACACCTCACCCCAATCCACCCTCCCCCACACGTCCCCCTCCCCCACACCTCACACCTATCCCCCCCCCCACACCTCACCCCTAGTCCCCCTCCCCCACACCTCACCCCTTCTCCCCCCCCACACCTCACCCCTTCCCCCATTCCCCACACCCCGCCCCTTAACCCCCTCCCCCACACCTCACCCCTAGTCCCACCTCACCCCTTCTCCTCCCTTCCCCCACCTCCTCCCACCTCACCCCTTCTCCCCCTTCCCCACACCTCCTCCCCCCTTCCCCACACCTCACCCCTCATATACTCTTAAAGTATATGTTCAGACGCAGGCCAAATATCATTCTACAAATAGCTGTTATTTTTGATGTGCTACTGAATCACACAGCATGACCTGGAAATAGAAAGGAAATATTCAGTCAGAGGGAAATGTATTTCCTTTCTTTCAGGACCCTCCATTTTTTTAAATATATTTTTTTACAAATCCATTTATTGCTAATAGTTTAAAAAATAAAATGCTAACCTTTAGTCTGTGTGAGAGACTGACCTCAGTGCTCAATCTGCTTTGCACACAGACCTTGTAAATATCACTTCTTTATACAATAGAGTAAAGCCCATTGCTCAAGGCTGTATATACCAACAGTTATTGGATATGTCAAAAAAGAAGCCCATTTCCTCTGAAATAAAGAGGTGATGGAGAGAGGATCAGAGTGAGAGAGAGATGACTGGGTGAGAAGAGGGCTGAGAGAGAGAAGAACAGCGAAACAAAATGAGGTGAGAGAAGAAAGGCGCATACAGACAGATGAAGAGAGGAGGGAGGGCTGACTAACAGTGAAGTACAGAAGTACACAAGAGCCTCTGTAATAATAACATGCTCTATAGAGCTATGGTCAAAAGTAATACTCAATATAAGGAACCGGGTGCAATAGGGGGCTCCAAACAACAAATGATTAACGGATTTGAAGTTGGGATTAGATATCTGTAAAACAGAGAAATACTGACTAAGCTTTATAATAAGCTTCACCATTACAGGCATGTTGAAAGGGATGATGCTGATACATTTGATTTTGTATTAGATTCTCTGGGGGTAAAAACCCTAAACAGATCCTCCCTCTGCCCATTGGTAATGCCACCTCATCAGCCAACCTGTTTTAGATGAGACGTGCTAATGATTTAACATCCATGTGAAAACCGAGTCTGCATCCCAAATGGCGAATTACTACTTTTCACCAGGGCTCATATACAGAAACCATGACTATTTCCTACCCATGCACTCCCAAGTTCCAACAGATAACAGACCGGTAGCATTATGCAACTCCAACCCCTTCTCTTCTCTCACCTCACTCAGTCGGCTACACTCGTTTACCACCATCGCCATCCCTCTCTCATTGTCCTTTATTTGACTGTTTGTTCCTCAGGATACAGAGTTGGTGCGTAACATCTGCCGCTGGGTGAGACAAGCTGTCCAGATCCCCTTCTTCGCCAAACTGACCCCAAACGTCACCAACATTGTGGATATAGCCATGGCAGCACGCGAAGGTACGCTAACTAGCCCCACTTACTTAGGCTAAGTCCCAAATGGCACCCTATTCCTTATGTAGCGCACTACTTTTGACCAAACCCCTATAAGGCTCTTGTCAACGGTAGTGCACTATGTAGGGATAAACCTAAAGTCAATGTGCATTGAACATGCTGTACTCAAATGATTTGTTGTTTTGTCTCTTTTTGATGTTCTTTTTTTCCTTCCATAGATGGACTTACATGAACTGTGCGTAATAGTTTCGTCCTGACCACCCTAGAATGTAACTGGTAGTTTACAGTCAGCTAGCTTCATGCAGTGACCGTAGCAGACTCATATGAACGTGTTCTCTTTCTCCCGCAAAACACTTCTGCATCATTGTCGTTTTGAAAGCCAAGTGAGAGACACAACCCCAAACAACATAGAGACACTAATGGAATGACTTGGCACAGTGAAAGTCCACAGGCATCTAAACAGACGCCCTGCTGTGCTCCACGGTGCACCGCAGGACCCTTTAAGGTGCTGGTTGATTTGGCCCTGGGTTTGGCTGGCGCAGCCGAGCCCTGTGCCCGTTCCCCCACAGCTAATGACTAAACGTGTCCCTGCAGGTGGTGCAGATGGCGTCACAGCAACCAACACGGTCTCGGGGCTGATGGGGCTCAAGGCAGACGGCACTCCTTGGCCTGGCATTGGCCGTGGCAAGAGAACCACATATGGCGGCGTGTCTGGTAAGTGTTGTCTGACTTGCTGCTTTTCCCTCTGCTCCCCCCACCACCACTCCCTCCGGGCCGGAACAGCCAGTGTGTGTGTGTGTGTGTGTGTGTGTGTGTGTGTGTGTGTGTGTGTGTGTGTGTGTGTTTGTGTTTGTGTGTGCGCTTGCATTCTTTGCTTGCATGTGTGTGTGCCAGTGTGTGGGGGTTTAAAGGGGTGTGCTGTAGTTTTAATGCTGTGGTCTTGGTCCTCTACACTGCTGTTTTTCTGGGGCTGTGCTTTGCGAGACACTGAGTCTCTGAGGCTGGACACTGTCTCTAATAGCAGTGACATATGGACCAGAATGAGTCTGAAAGTGCCTCTAATGCTTCCTCTGCTCTACTGGGATGAAATGGGAGAGGCTGAATAAAGGGCGACTGCAACAACCTGCCACAATCATTCCGAGAGGGACTGAGAGCACCCACTTTTCTTTTTACAGTTTGAAATATTGTTTTAGACTGAGTGAGATATCTGGAAGGTGTGTATACAAGCAAATGTTGATTATTTGATGTGGAAACTTGGTGTGTAATTACCAGAAAACCTTTTTTTTTTTTCTGTGCACTGGATATTCTGGTGGTGTACTGGATATTCTGGTGGTGTACTGGATATTCTGGTGGTGTACTGGATATTCTGGTGGTGTACTGGATATTCTGGTGGTGTACTGGATATTCTTTTCTGTGCACTGGATATTCTGGTGGTGTACTGGATATTCTGGTGGTGTACTGGATATTCTGGTGGTGTACTGGATATTCTGGTGGTGTACTGGATATTGTTTTAGGATCTCATGTTTTAAGGTGTTTTACAGTGTTACTGTCAGTCTCGTGTAAGCATCTCTTTCTCTCAATAGGATGGAAGTTTCACCGTCAATCAGGTTTCCTTTATTGAAAAGAAACCTTGAAATCACAGCCAATGAGGAAAAGCCTGGCTTATAATAGTTCTTTGCTCATTGTGCAGTATGTCAAGCATTTACTTGGTTCTCAGTCTCCATCTGTGGTAATTACACACATTCTATGGAGATAAAAGCAGTATTTAGGCAGACTATGACAGGTATGGTCAATCTCTGCAATGACGCTCTCTCTTGAAGATCTGTTTCCTGATATCGTGTTCTTCTTCTCCCATAGTGTAACCGTTTGATTATCGTATCCTGTAAAGAAGGAAAGTGTTCTTACTTGCAAAGCCTTTTGGGTAAAACACGCTCATTCTCATTTTCAGTCTGTTTGAGTGATGTGCACAGGGACTTGAATAATGTAACCCTCCAATTGGTGGAGACATGGTACACTGACTGACTCAATAATGCATGGAGATACTGTTTCTTACCTTGGCCCCTCCGTGTACCTCACTGTTCCACAACCCTACTGCTGGCCTGTTGGCTGTTGCATTGTTATTGTCATTTATGAGATAGCAGCATTATCTTATGACACTGCCCTTCAGTGTGACTAGTGTCACTATTGTGTCCATAAGAAAGTCTTGTGTGAACTGCTGTGACCAAGGCTCTCTGATGTTGGACCCCCCTCCCCTTTCTTCTCCCCTTTCTTCTCCCCTTTCTTCTCCCCATTCTTCTCCCCTTTCTTCTCCCCTTTCTTCTCCCCTTTCTTCTCCCCATTCTTCTCCCCATTCTTCTCCCCATTCTTCTCCCCATTCTTCTCCCCCTCTCCCCCTTTTCTTCCCCTTTCCTCCCCTTTCTTCTCCCCTTTCTTCTCCCCCATTCTTTCTCCCCTTTCTTCTCCCCATTCTTCTTCCCTTTCTTCTCCCCTTTCTTCTCTCCTTTCTTCTCTCCTTTCTTCTCCCCTTCTCCCCATTCTTCTCCCCTTTCTTCCCCCCTCTTTTCCTTCCTTTCTCCTTCCTCCTTTCTCTTCACTCCAGTCTCTCTCTCTCTCTCTCTCTGCACTCATCCCTATTTTCTCTCAGCTCGATTTCAGTCCCTAGCCTCAGCCACCGTATCAACGTCAGTGAGAGGAGAAAAGGGAGCCTTAGGAAGGCAATGTACATTAACAATTTATATGGAAACTATTGCAGCAGTATTTTATATATATATATATATATATTTTATGACTCAATGTCATCTTTTTCTCATTTAAGCCATGGCTGCCGGCTCCTGTGTGTATCCCCCAGGAGTAGGGTGGTGGTGCAGGGGCACCAGTGGAGAGGCAGGCAGGCATCTATCACCTACCAATACCGCTGCAGGGACACTAGGCCGACCCTCTCCCCTCCTCGCTACTTCTGGTCAACCAGAGAGCAGAGAGCAAAGCAAGTCCAAGTGAACAGACTGTTAGATAATGTACAGTAGGCTACTACCTTTTACAATACCCTAGTAAAGTACTTCAAATATTAGACAGTCTTTTTTTAATACTCTATGCTCTGTGTGTGTGTGTGTGTGTGTGTGTGTGTGTGTGTGTGTGTGTGTGTGTGTGTGTGTGTGTGTGTGTGTGTGTGTGTGTGTGTGTGTGTGTGTGTGTGTGTGTGTGTGTGTGTGTGTGTGTGTGTGTGTGTGTGTGTGTGTGTGTGTGTGTGTGTCAGATCAGATGCTGTTTAAAGGCTTATCTGTCAGGTTTTCCTTGACGTTCTGTTATACCCCCACAGCCCCCCTTTATATTTACTACGCCCAACGCAAAGCCAAACAGACACAAATGTCAACTGCTCGGTTTGAAGTCTCGCTCCACGTAAAGCTTGACATTTCACCAGGAAAACACCATTTTTTCCGAGACGTACATGTTTCATTTTTCACGTTGTGTTTTGTTGGGTTTTTCTGCACCTAGATGTTTTTCTCCTGCCATAAAGCAAGTCAATAAAGGGACTTTGATCTATACAGTATATGATAGCTTCTGCTTCCAACTAAACATTATAGCCACTGCCTTCAGTTGGTAATGGTGTTTTCCAGGCAAAGCTATGTTTGTTTTTGTTGATACATTTATATAAATGGACTTTTGGCAAGTGCATTTGTTCCATGCAGTCGATTTATCAAAAAGGATATGTGATGCCCTTGCACTTGTAGAACTTTCAAAGATTACAGCATGAAAAAAGACTTTGCCCTGGGCAGGTGCGAACACTGAGATCCATAATCACTTTCCCTTTCTCAATGGCTTAAAAGTCTGTATGTTCCTCATCTTCTCCATCTACTACACCTGCATTGATCTGAAAGAACTGACCAGGTGAACACCAGCCTAATAATGAGCATCTACCATATTGTTTTCACCTGTCAAGTATTTTCCAATTAGTCCAGATGACGGCTTGTAGGCGAGGAGAGGAGATACTTTTTTAGACAATTGAGAAGGAGGCAGTATCTTGAAGTGAACCGGGCCACTCCAAGGGTTAGCTAGCAGAATGGGAGGTATGCTCAGGCATAACCACAGCTCATTTCAGAGGGATTATTTGAAGTGTGTTGGGAGGGTGAGAGAGAGACGGAGAGGAGAAGAGAGAAATAGAGAGGAAGAGGAAGAGACCCCACACAGAGCACCAGGACAGCAACACAATTAGACCCAACCAAATAGTGAGAAAACAAAAAGATAACATTGGAAATAATAAATAAAAACAGAGCAAACTAAAATGCTATTTGGCCCTAAATAGAGAGTACACAGTGGCAGAATACCTGAACACTGTGACTGACCCAAAATTAAGGAAAGCTTTGACTATGTACAGACTCAGTGAGCATAGCCTTGTAATTGAGAAAGGCCGCCGTAGGCAGAAATGTCTCTCAAATAAGACCGGCTATGTGCACACTGCCTACAAAATGAGGTGGAAACTGAGCTGCACTTCCTAACCTCTTGCCAAATATATGACCATATTAGAGACACATTTCCCTCAGACTACACAGACCCGCAAATAATTAAAAAACAAATCCAATTTCGATAAACTCTGATACTGTCTATTGGGTGAAATACAACAGTGTGCAATCACTAAAGCAACATGTGTGACCTGTTGCCACAAGAAAAGGGCAACCAGTGAAGAACAAACACCATTGTAAATACAACCCATATTTATGTTGTATTTATTTTCCCTTTTGTACTTTAACAATTTGCACATCGTTACAACACTGTATATAGCCATACTATGACATTTGAAATGTCTCTATTCCTTTGGAACTTTTGTGAGTGTGATGTTTACTGTTCATTTTTTCATTCTATTTCACTTGCATTGGCAATGTAAACATATGTTTCCCATGCCAATAAAGCCCTTTGAATTGAATTGAGAGAGGTGGTGAGAGAGACTGAGAGAGAGTGACAAAGAGGAGAGAGAGTGACCGAGAGGAGAGAGAGTGACCGAGAGGAGAGAGAGTGACCGAGAGGAGAGAGAGTGACCGAGAGGACCGAGAGGAGAGAGAGGACCGAGAGGAGAGAGAGTGACCGAGAGGAGAGAGAGTGACCGAGAGGAGAGAGAGTGACCGAGAGGAGAGAGAGTGACCGAGAGGAGAGAGAGTGACCGAGAGGAGAGAGAGTGACCGAGAGGAGAGAGAGTGACCGAGAGGAGAGAGAGTGACCGAGAGGAGAGAGAGTGACCGAGAGGAGAGAGAGTGACCGAGAGGAGAGAGAGTGACCGAGAGGAGAGAGAGTGACCGAGAGGAGAGAGAGTGACCGAGAGGAGAGAGAGTGACCGAGAGGAGAGAGAGTGACCGAGAGGAGAGAGAGTGACCGAGAGGAGAGAGAGTGACCGAGAGGAGAGAGAGTGACCGAGAGGAGAGAGAGTGACCGAGAGGAGAGAGAGTGACCGAGAGGAGAGAGAGAGTGACCGAGAGGACCGAGAGGAGAGAGAGTGACCGAGAGGAGAGAGAGTGACCGAGAGGAGAGAGAGTGACCGAGAGGAGAGGGAGTGACCGAGAGGAGAGGGAGTGACCGAGAGGAGAGAGGGTGACCGAGAGGAGAGAGGGTGACCGAGAGGAGAGAGGGTGACCGAGAGGAGAGAGGGTGACCGAGAGGAGAGAGAGAGTGACCGAGAGGAGAGAGAGAGTGACCGAGAGGAGAGAGAGAGTGACCGAGGGGAGAGAGAGAGTGACCGAGGGGAGAGAGAGTGACCGAGGGGAGAGAGAGAGTGACCGAGGGGAGAGAGAGAGTGACCGAGGGGAG